>NC_079312.1:177493621-177733621 GCF_029931775.1 Euleptes europaea | reverse complement strand
CAAATATTATTCTAAGTTTAATGATTAACTAACAGTTATGATTAAAGTTTATTTTCAAATTCTCAGAATTTTTATTTTGAACCTTGGGGTCCCTGCACCGAACAAAAAAGTCCTAGTGGTCCCTGGTCAAAAAAAGGTTGGGAACCACTGAGTTAAAGGGACTAGGCACGTAGTTGATGTGAAAGACCCCTGCCTGAGACCCTGGAGAGCCGCTGCCAGTAGTGGGGGGGCTGTGGCTCAGTGGTAGAGCATCTGCTTGGCATGCAGAAGATCCCAGGTTCAATCTCCGCCATCTCCAGGTGATGTGAAAGACCCCTGCCTGAGACCCTGGAGAGCTTCTGCCAGTCTGAGTAGATAATACTGACTTTGATGGACCAAGGGTCTGGTTCAGCATAAGGCAGCTTCATGTGTTCATGTTCCTCGTTCCATTTGTAGGAAATAAAAAGATTTATTTCTTTAAACAGATTTAAGTTTTGAATAAAAAGAAACCCAACCTCAGGATTGAAAGCAAGAGATTTTTAATTATTTTTGCAGCAAAAATAATGAGAGGAAAGATTTTAGCCAAAGGCCACAAAAGTGAAACTTTTTCCTCTAACAAGCTCCGCCTAATTTTCATATTTATACTTTTCCAGAGTTCTTTGTTCCAAGAGGATTTGAATATCTCCTCTTCTCAAATCCACCCTAACTTTGATTTCATCTTTGTGGTCACATGTATATGATCTCACTTGTTATTTGGTGATACCCTGTTCCAGATACGAAAAATCACCTGCTTTGTTCAGTTTAAGTTAGACAGGACTATTTTTTACTGACTTATATAAATAACCACAGCTTACAAATATAATAGAAGAATAACATTTTTTAAATATGCTAGAATTAAATTAATTAAAATTTTACACATCCCACACATTTGTAAAGTACGTGACGTAAACCAGCTCCCCAACTTGCACAAATAATACTGGAATGTTGTAGATACTATGGATCGCTATTATACTATCAATAATATCTGTGGTGGCATTAGCAGCGCTATTTTGAAATGCTTAAAAAAAAAACCGCCCTAATATTTTTCACGAGATAGAATCTGAGTTTGAAAGACCATTAACTGTCTGGGGCGGGGAAGTGAACGCCGTCCAATCCCAGCTGTACAAAAGTCCTGGATTTCGTTATTTCTCAGTACCGGTTGTCCTTTTTATCACAGAAGCAAGGGAAAACGGCAGCAAAAATAACCAGGAAATCCCACCTCCAGACCATGGGATATCAGTGGTTCCTTTAACTTTATAAGTTCCATGCATAGAGACTTGCTTCCTTAAGGGTCACTTAATTATAACTATTGCAGTCATTGTTATTCCTGGCATAAATCTCAACTGGCTGTTGCTTACTTTGCCAATTAAAAGGGTTTAAAGGTGCCAGGATCAAGCCAATATCAGCTTTCGAATGTCAGCCGTGTATTACTCTAATCCAGGTCAGGTTGCCAGGTCCCTCTTTGCCATTGGCGGGGTTTGGGGAGGGACTTCAATGCCGTAGAGTCCAATTGCCAAAGCGGCTATTTCCTCCAGGGGAACAGATCTCTATCAGCTGGAGATCAGTTGTAATAGCAGGAGATCTCCAGCTAGTACCTGGAGGTTGGCAACCCTAAATCTAGGGGTTCCCAACATGGTGCCTGCAGGCACCATAGCGCCCGCCAGCACCTTTCCTGGTGCCTGCCAAGTGCTTTTATAAAGTGGGGGGGGGATCCTTTTGCTCAGCGAGGCCTCTGATTGGACGTTGGAAATTGGATCGGCTGTGCAGATTTTTAAAAACATTGCTTTGGCGGCAGCTGCCACCGCAGCACAAAGATCTTCCCTGTGTCACTGAAGACAAGCTACAGCCAGCATGTTTTGCCTTGCTCCGCCTTATGCCGACCGTTTTGTGGCTGCACCCACCACCCGTCAGAATTACAAAAGTGCCCAGAGGCTCTAAAAAGGTTGGGAACCGCTGCTCTAATCTCGTCATTCCTCTCCGGGAACAAATAAAATCCTACCATTTCATGGTGCAGAGAATGCAATAGCAAAGGGTGAAGAAAGTGGAGAAACCGAGCAGCTGCCGGGATGCTCTGATGTCCTCAGCCCCCAAAAGATATGAATGAAGCAAGACAAAGCCGACTCTTCTTTTCCCCTGGCAGGATTCCTGGGATGTGTTCAACAGCCCGTCTTTATCTTTTTGGCCGACTACCTTCTCCTCTTTTGGCTTTCCTTTCTAAGTGCCCAGTTACAATCTCTTCCTTTTCTCTTCCCTCTGAATGGGGAGTGAAATATTGCTTTACGTTCAGCCAGTTGGCTAGCGTTCCTTGGATGGAGAAGAGGTAGGAGGAATACATTGCCAAAATGCTCTCTCTCTTTTTTTTTTTATTCCAAGCAAATTAAACTCATATACAAAATGCTGACTTCTATGTGTTCCCTGCCTTTTTCTAATCACGCTCACCAATAAGCCAAACGGCTTCTTTTAAAACCCTAGAATGACATGTCTACAGCCAGTGAAATATCATTTATTTGATTTATTTTCATTTTACAAAATTTATATCCCGTCTTTCTGGCCTCATAAGGGCCACCAAGGCATCTAATAAAACGTACGTAATAAATTCACTTTGACAACCATTAAAACCAACCAAAAAGCACAGCATGTCATTAAAACAATTAAAACCAGAATACAAAACAACAATTAAAACAGTGGGCGGGAAGGAGGGATAACTAAGGGAGCTTCCAAGGTTGAGCTGGAAACTAAACTATAACATAATAAATATATTAATTACAGGGTGTACACTATAAAGTTGTTAAAACACAGGGCCTGGAATGCAGGCAACATATAAAAACATCAGTTACAAAAATCTCATACGCAGTTGATATACATCCAATATACCAATACTGGACCATACGCGTTTCACCCTGTACAGGCCTTCCTCAGTGGTCATAAATACGAAAACTGATGATTAAAAAACACATCTGGAATTGAACCTTATGAGGGTTTTTTTATCTTATATCTAGTGTTGCCTGATAAGAACATAAGGAAAGCCCTGCTGTGGATCAGACCAAGGCCCATCAAGTCCAGCCGTCTGTTCACACAGGGGCCAACCAGGTGCCTCTAGGAAGCCCACAAGCAAGACGACTGCAGCAGCATTGTCCTGCCTGTGCTCCACAGCACCCAATATAACAGGCATGCACCTCTGATCCTGGAGAGAATAGGTATGCATCATGACCAGTATCCATAAGAACATAAAAGCCATGCTGGATCAGACCAAGGTCCATCAAGTCCAGCAGTCTGTTCACACAGTGGCCAACCAGGTACTTCTGGGAAGCCCACAAACAGGATGACTGCAGCAGCATTATCCTGCCTGTCTTCCACAGTACCTAATATAACAGGCATGCTCCTCTGACCCTGGAGAGAATAGGTATGCATCATGACTAGTATCCATTTTTACAAGTAGCCATGGATAGTCCCAACGTCCATAAGACGTCTTAAGGCCCTGCTGGATCAGACCAGGGCCCATCAAGTCCAGCAGTGTGTACCCACAGTGGCCAACCAAGTGCCTCTAGGAAGCCCCCAAGCAAGACGACTGCAGCAGCATTATCCTGCCTGTCTTCCACAGCACCTAATATAATAGGCATGCTCCTCTCATCCTGGAGAGAATAGGTATGCATCATGACCAGTATCCATTTTGACTAATGGCCATGGGTAGCCCCATCCTCCATAAGAACATAAAGAAAGCCCTGCTGGATCAGACCAAGGCCCATCAAGTCCAGCCGTCTATTCACACAGTGGCCCACCAGGTGCCTCTGGGAAGCCCACAAGCAAGACGACTGCAGCAGCAGCATCCTGCCTGCGTTCCACAGCACCTAATATAACAGGCATGCTCCTCGGATCCTGGAGAGAATAGTTATGCATCATGACTAGTATTCATTCTGACTAGTAGCCATGAATGCCCCTCTCCTCAATGAACATGTCCACTCCCCTTTTCAAGCCTTCCAAGTTGGCAGCCATCACCACATCCTGGGGCAGGGAGTTCCACAACTCAACTATGCACTGTGTGAAGAAATACTTCCTTTTATCTGTTTTGAATCTCTCACCCTCCAGCTTCAGCAGATGACCCCGTGTTCTAGTATTATGAGAGGAGAAAAGCTGCTCCCTGCCCACTCTCTCCATACCATGCCTAATTTAATAGACCTCTATCATGTCTCCCCTTACCTACCTTGTGGGCGGGGGGGACACTTGTGGGGGGTGGATCTTCTGAAATGCATGTATTATTCTGACTGCCACTCAAGATTAATAAAATGTACGGTAGAATTATTAAGTCAGTCCATAAGCCGATTACAAAAATATGCATCAGTTTGCTTCCTGGAGGTTGGCAGTCCTAGACCTCGCCCAGGCAGAATTCCTGAAAACCAAGGAGGAACAGAAACTCAGCCCAGATCTTATTCAGTAGCCGTAAAATATTCTCCATCTTCCTCCCTTGCTCTTGTGAGTTTTTAATGAACCACATTTTTTTAAAGGTTTTAGATTTCTTTGTAAACCTGGGGAGGAAAGTTTGGACGAAAATCTCCCTTCCGTCAACATGGCCTCAATCCGCAGATTTAAGCATCTGCAGATGGGGCTGGGTTGAATATTAGATATATTGCTGATGCCGCAGTCTCACGCTTAGTCAGATACTGAAGCACAATTACTCTGTGAAATTGTGCAATCGGCCAATGGATTATTGGAGTTGCCGAGTTATCTCTAGGCAGCAACAGCCGGGAAAACTCTGCAGTCCTTGGACCACAAACTCTGGACCTGGTTTCCTTTGCTGAGGAGCAACTTTTTATGCTAGTATATATTGCCGCTTGAGGCCGGCATTTCACCCCTCTCCACTCCTTCAGACAGAAAAGCGCACTGCCAACAAATTGGATAAGCCGCAGTAATAGTAATGCAATCAGGGCAGAGTCCAATTTGAATCTCAACCGTGCCAGATAGGGAATTTGGAACGTGCATTTGCATCAGAAGCTCTTTTGCGTGAATAATCAAATGTACTGAAGAGAATGTAGGTCAAAGGCTTGGTCAGATGTGAGGAGATGTAAGTGATGGAGTTAGTGAACTCTTCTATTACCACACAACACATGCTGAGCATATTCATGATCCTAGATCTCATGAAGCCATGCACAAGGTGCTATTCCCACAGTGGTGGTGGTGGTGGTGGTGGAAGAGGAGGAGGAGGAGGAGGAGAAGAAGGAGGAGAAGGAGAAGAAGAAGGAAGAAGAAAGAAGAAGAGGAGGAGGAGTTGGCTTTTATAACCCGCTTTTCTCTACCTTTAAGGAATCTCAAAGCGGCTTACAATCACCTTCCCTTCTCACAGCAAACACCTTGTGAGGTTGGTGGGGCTGAGAGAGTTCTGAGAGAACTGTGAATAGCCCAAAGTCACCCAGCAGGCTTCATGTGGAGGAGTGGGGAAACCCACCCAGTTCTCCAGATTAGAGTCGGTTGCTCTTAACCACTACACCACGCCAGCACCAACAGCTCCCTCTATTATTTCCAGATTGTATATTTTTCTACCAGTGGTGTCAAAGCAAGGGACGTATACTCCTTTCCCTTTGGCACTTCACCAAAAACACATCTCTGACATGTTCACCGCACTGTGTGTTTCCTGGCTAGGGTTGCCAACCTCCAGGTAGTGGAAAACAAGTCAGACACCTCTATACACTTATCATAAGATGAGAAATTCAGTATAGGAATAGCTATGAGCAATGCCAACAATATTCTGGCTATATATTTACAGTACGTGGTAATATACCCACCAACAACATATATTCCCAACAAGCATATGTATTTATTTCTTTTCCATGTAAAATTTCCCCAAAGCACAAGTTCACAACAATTCCTATGTAAGGTAAGTATGGAATAAAGTCAGGTAGTAGCTGGAGAACTCCTGCTATTACAACTGACCTCCATCCAATAGAAATCAGTTCGCCTGGAGAAGATGTCCACTTTGGCCATTGGACTCTATGGCGTTGAAGTCCCTCCCCTCCCCAAACCCCACCTTCCTCAGGCTCCACCCCCCAGGTATTTCCAGGTATTTCCCAATCTCCAGGTATTTCCCAACCCGGAGCTGGCAACCCTACTGTGAGAGGGGAGATGAGGTGGAAAGGTTGGGGTGGCATTACCGCACCTTGATCCCATGGCCCTTAATAAGGTCTTGGGTCTCCCTGATGAGTACGAGGTTTTAAAAGGGTTAGACCAGGGGTCTCCAACCGTTTTGATCCAGCAGGTGCCTTTGGACATCTGACTAAGGGTGGTTGGCGCAACCACACAACGGCTGCCACAGTGGGAAGAGCCAACCACAGAACGCCGGGGAGTGAGAGCTTATGCGTAACTCCGATTGTAGCTCTTCTGCGTTTCAGGCTGAAGCTCGGTTTCACTGAACACATTTAAAAACATTTTCTTGCAATACCACTAACCTCCAAGGGCGTTCTTCGATGCTTACTATTAATGGAGAAAATAAGGAAATGTTGGAAATTTTGAGCTAAGGGACTAATTTAAAAGAGTTCTGATTCTCTTGTGGAAAGGATTAAAAGGAATTGGTTAAAAGGATTGGCTTTAATGGAAGAACCGTATATGTTAACTTGAGTGAGTAAAGTACCTTCAAGTCGCAGCCGACTTATGGCGACCCCTTTTTGGGGTTTTCATGGCAAGAGACTAACAGAGGTGGTTTGCCATTGCCTACCTCTGCACAGCAACCCTGGACTTCCTTGGTGGTCTCCCATCCAAGTACTAACCAGGGCTGACCCTGCTTAGCTTCTGAGATTTGACGAGATCAGGCTAGCCTGGGCCATCCAGGTCAGGGCATATGTTAACTTACTACATTATAATATGTTTTAAAAGAGAGAAATGAAGGACTTACAGAATAATTAAATTTTAATGGAAATGGAGGGAGGTGTAGGGGAAATTAATATACCATTGATTATATCTTAATAATGGTTCCTTTTTTATCTTTTATTGTTCTTGTCAACTATGTAGTTAGTATTTTTGGAAAATTTTAATTCTTAATGGGACCATTTAAAAAATATTCTTTGATCTAATCCCTTATCTACACTTTTTACTAATTTTATATTAGGTAGTGATTTAATAAAGTTAGATAGGATAAGAATATATTAATTAAAATAGTATTGGGATTACTAGCAAAAGATTATACAATTTATTGTATAATCGTTAGCAAAAGATTATACAATTTATTTTTAGATGGAAGAGGGGGGGGAAGTCAATTTGTGATTAATTTAGTAATATTATTTGACTTTTTAGTATTATTAGCATTTTTAACATTGGATAACTGTATTATATGTTGACATTTTAAATCAAGAAAATACAAAAATATTTAAAAAAACAATGTTTTCTTGCTTTAGGCTTGCCTGCTCTGGATTGGGAAATACCTGGAGATTTTTGGGGGGGAGCCTGAGGAGGGCGGGGCTTGGGAAGGAAGATCAGTTGTAATAGGAGGAGATCGCCAGCTAGTACAAGGGGCATTTTGCCCTGGCTCCTAAAACTCAACTGAGGAAGCGTATGCGAAACGAATACCAACCCAGGGGTATCGTCTTGTGTTGTTATCAAGTGGGTGGAGCAACCCAACATTGCAAATCACTTGGAATTTAATTTTATTTCCACCTTTAGGAATTCTTCATGAACCATTTCGGCTATATGGGTGAAGCAACCTACTACAAGTAACTTGGAATTATTATTTCTTTTCTCCAATTATCCTGGACTTGGAGCATCCCTCTGTGGACTATTGTTTTGAGGACATTTGCTTTTTGGATTGGATTGCATATTTGATGAGATAAATACATGTGTAAAAATAAATAAATAAATAAATAAATAAAAAATCTTCTTAGATTGCTTATAATAAGTGTAATTCGCTTTGTATATGAGTCTTCGTGCTGTTGTTTTTACCACTACGTTAAGTTTCTGCATAGGTTGTTAGTTAGCACAGAGTACCTGGAAGTTGGCAACCCTGTGTTGCATACACACAAGTATACATATTGCAGTAGCTAAGACCCACTCATCTGGCAGTATCTGGCAGATCTCCAGTGGCCAATCAGAAGCCCACGGGTACCACACTGGGGATCCCTGGGTTTGAAAAAGCCATGGATGACAGATCTACCCATGGCTGTTAGCCATGATGACTAAAGGGAACCTCCATATTCAGAAGCAGTATACTTCTGAGTACAAGATTCTGGGGCATGCAGCAGAGGATAATCACCATCTTAATGCCCTGTTTGAGACAGACTGGTGGCACCCGGCTGTTGTTGGAAGCGAGATGAGATGTCTCGGATCCAGCAAGGCAATTAGGGCACAGAGTTGCAACCATCCCACGCCCCGGGCAACAGGACACGTGACGTTTCCAAAATACTTTCTGGAGAGTTAAATTAAACGGGTGTCGCCGAGCCCTTAAAAGGCATTCATTACCCGTATAATTCCAGAGGGGCAGCCGGGTGAGGTTTTCGCTGCAAAAATAAACTGGCCTTTAGCACTTTAAGGGGGGGGGGAAATCACCTAATTTTCTGACAAAGGGAGGTTTGACTCTCGAAAGCTTACACACACACCCCAATTCTGTTTGATCTCTAAGGTGCTACTGGACTCGAATCTAGCTCTGTGAGAGCCAGCGTGGTGTAGTGGTTAACAGCGGTGGTTTGGAGCGTTGGGACTCTGATCTGGAGAACTGGGTCTGATCCCCCGCTCCTCCCCATGAGCGGCGGAGGCTAATCTGGTGAACTGGGTTGGTTTCCCCACTCCTGCAGCTGAAGCAAGCTGGGTGGGCTTGGGCTAGTCACCGTCTCTCAGCCCCACCTACCTCACAGGGTGTCTGTTGTGGGGAGGGGAAGGGAAGGTGATTGTAAGCCGGTTTGAGTCTCCCTTAAGTGGTAGAGAAAGTTGGCATATAAAAACCAACTATTCTTCTTCTCTCCTACTGCAGACCAATATGACTACCCTCTGAAATGATCTTCTTTATAAATATCTCCCTAGTTGAAGCTTTTCAAGGCACAAAAGTTGGTAAATAACATCCCCTGGAAAAGCAAAATGACCTCCCATTAAGCTTCTGTTAAAGGTGCAAGACATTTTTCCATAGGCCTGTAGGGAACCCTACCCCCTAGGCAAAACAATAAAATAAATCCATGTGCAAGATTCGAGTCCAATAGCCCGTTCATGACCATCAAGATTTCCAGAGTATGAGCTTTTGAGAATCAGAGCTCCTTTCAGCCAGCATGGTGTAGTGGTTAGGAGCGGTGGACTCTAATCTGGAGAACCGGGTTGGATTCCCCCACTCCTCCACATTAAGCCAGCTGGGTGACCTTGGGCTAGTCACAGTTCTCTCTGAACTCTCTCAGCCCACCTGCCTGACAAGGGACATTTATGCTTGGTAATTAGCAGCACATTCCAGGCTGAATTGCTCTGCATATTATTTTTTTTAGTTTTTCACAATGAACCATCATTCAGGAAGTGACTGTGAAGCTGGCGCACTCCGGCTTTGCATTTCTTAACAGCCCCTTTAACGTGACCTTTTGTGCTTGCTCCGCCCCTGGCGCAAAGAATCCCCTCAAGGAATGATGCAAAATTACAGCCGCGCGTTAGCTATGCACACGGCGGTTGCTAATGGCTATGCAAACAGGAACGAAGGAGCAGGCGAGTGTTTGTGTGGGGGGGTGGAATTTCTCCTTTTGCATCGGGACTGTGAATAGGCATTTTTAAGGTCGCATTTTAAAAAAGAGCTTTGAGCGAGCATCAAAATTGACCCTGCATAAATGGCCAAGGTGTCTGTTGTGGGGAGAGGAAGGGAAGGAGACTGTAAGCCGGTTTGATTCTCCTTAAAAGTCAGAGACAGTCGGCATATAAAAACCATCTCTTCTTCTCCTTGTTCAGATACGAGGAAGAATACAGCTCCCACAGCACTTGTATCTGAAGAAGTGAGCTTTGACTCTTGGAAGTTTATACCCTGGAAATTTTGCTGTTGGTCTCTAAGGTGCTACTGGACTTGAATCTTGAGATCAACCTGCCTAACCTCTGAAATTATCTTCATTTATAAATATCTGCCTAGGGGTGGCCCTGCCACATGCCTCTGATGAAGTCGGCGCCAGTCCACAAAAGTTTAGGGTTTGGAATAAAATCTTCCCTTTTATTAACAACAATCATCTTTATTACAGCCAAAGGCCAGCATAAAATATAAAATATACATCCTATGATAAAACCATACAGCTCCCACTTACATCTCATCCGTGCTTACTAGTCTGAAGATTTATCCCTTTTATTTATGTCAGTATTGTTGTCCCCCTTTTCTCCCCAATGAAGACAAAAAACGTGTACAAAATACAAACACACAATTTACAAAAATACAATTTTAATTAGCAAACGGGGGAGAAAAGGCCAAAAACAAGCAGTTTAGTTAGGATTGCCAGGTCCCTCTTCACCACCGGTGAGAGGTTTTTGGGGCAGGGCCTGAGGAGGGACAGGGTTTGGGGAGGGGCTTCAATGCCATAGAGTCCAATTGCCAACGCAGCCATTTTCTCCAGGGGAACTGATCTCTGTCGCCTGGATATCAGTTGTAATAGCAGATCTCCAGCTACTACCTGGAGGTTGGCAACCTTAAGTTTAGTACATGAGCTAGACGTGGGATCCACTAATCCGGCTCTCTTTGGCCCAGGGCCAAGAAGATCCCTTTGGCTTTGCTCTTTAGCACTGAGTCCGTCCATAGGGTTGCCAACTCCAGGTTGGGAAATTCCTGGAGATTTGGGAGCGGAGCCCAGGAAGGGCAGGGTTTGGGACGGGGAGGAACCTGCGCAGGGTTATGCCACAGAGTTCACCCTCCAAAGCAGCCATTCTCTCCAGGGGAGTAGGGATGCTAGCCTCCAGGTGGGACCTGAGTAGGGTTGCCAGGTCCCTCTTTGCCACCAGCAGGAGGTTTTTGGGGTAGAGCCTGCGGAGGGCGGGGCTTGGGGAAGGGAGGGACTTCAATGCCATAGAGTCCAATTGCCAACGCAGCCATTTTCTCCAGGGGAACTGAACTCTATCGGCTGGAGATCCGTTGTGATAGCAGGAGATCTCCAGCTAGTACCTGGAGGTTGGCAACACTAGACCTGAGAATCCCCCGGAATTACAGCTCATCTCCAGACTATAGAGATCAGTTCCCCTGGAGAAAACGGAGGGTGGAATATACCCCACAGAGGTCTCTGTCCTCCCCAGGCTCCATCCCCAAATCTCCAAGAGTTTCCTAACCTGGATCTGGCCACCCATCCCCGAGGGAACACACCTGGCAACCCTAGGAATGAATCTCTGTCGTCTGACGGTTGGTTGTAATTCTGGGAGACCTCCTGGCCCCACCTAAAGGTTGGCAGCCCACAGCCACACCCAGGCAGAACACCTGCGAACACAAGAGACAGAAACTCAACCCCCAGATCTTATTCAGCAGCAGTAAAACGTTCTCCACCTCCGTATTTATTTTTTGTGAGTCTTTTTTAAGATGCCACAAGAATCCCTGTTCTTATTTTGGTCACGGTCAGGGTTACAACCCTGATTCTCCTGAGCAGCTGCTTATTAGAAGAAAAAAATATACTTTATGCTCATTCCTCCACTTGTAATGATGAACTCTGCAGTCCATAATACTAATAAAGTTGAGTTTCCATATTATTTTGCTTGGAATTCTGAACTCTGCAGTCAATATCATTACTTCTATTTAACATTAATAGTAATACTACTAATAAAGTTGAGATTCCAGATTCTTTGTTTGGAATTGTGAACTCTGCAATCTATAACAATAATATTATTTAATATTAATACTACTACTAATAAAGTTGAGATTCCAGATTCTTTTGCTCGGAATTCTGAACTCTGCAGTCCGTAACAATAATACTATTTAACATTAATACTACTAGTAGTAATAATACAGTTGAGTTTCCAGATGCTTTTGCTTGGAATTCTGAACTCTGCAATCTATAACAATAATATTATTTAATATTAATACTACTACTAATAAAGTTGAGTTTCCAGATTCTTTTGCTTGGAATTCTGAACTCTGCAGTTAGGGTTGCCAGGTCCCTCTTAGCCACCAGCGGGAGGTTTTTGGGGCGGAGCCTGAGGAGGGCGGGGTTTGAGGAAGGGAGGGAATTCAAGGCCATAGAGTCCAATTGCCAAAGTGGCCATTTCCTCCAGGGGAACTGATCTCTATCGCCTGGAGATCAGTTGTAATAGCAGGAGATCTCCAGCTACTACCTGGAGGCTGGGAACCCAATTGCAGCCCATAACAATAATACTATTTAAAATTAATACTACTACTACTAATAATAATAATAAAGTTGAGTTTCCAGATCCTTTTTAAAAAGTAGGATAAAAAAAAAAACCTACGTGGGAGATAGAAAAGAGCAAAGTTTCCAGTACCACCTTAAAGAATAACAAAAATTTCTGGCATGGTAGGAGCGCGGGAGGTAAGTCTCATTTAAACCAATGGGTCCTAATTGCCGAAGAAAGGGTTGGGCTGGAAGGGGGAGGAAGGATTCACGCTGTGCAACGAAAGAAGAACTTTATTGATGCATTTATGCACGAGAGGTTTGGCCTTGGATTTGCCACTGTCTAGACGCATTTTCCCCATCGATTCTCAAAACTCCAAAACAAGCCCCCGTGCAGTGTTTTGAGAATCCGGATGGGGGGGGGATTGCACCGAGAGAGCCTTAAATCCAAGGCGAAACCTCCCACTGCATAAATGCACAAAGGCATCAATGCACCTCCCATTGCATAAATGCACAAAGGCATCAATGCACTTCCCATTGCATAAATGAACAAAGGCATCAATGCACTTCCCATTGCATAAATGCATCGATGCACCTCCCATTGCATAAATGCACAAAGGCATCAATGCACCCCCATTGCATAAATGCACAAACGCATCAATGCACCTCCCATTGCATAAATGAACAAAGGCATCGATGCACCTCCCATTGCATAAATGCACAAACGCATCAATGCACCTCCCATTGCATAAATGCACAAAGGCATCGATGCACCTCCCATTGCATAAATGCACAAACGCATCAATGCACCTCCCATTGCATAAATGAACAAAGGCATCGATGCACCTCCCATTGCATAAATGCACAAACGCATCAATGCACCTCCCATTGCATAAATGCACAAAGGCATCGATGCACCTCCCATTGCATAAATGCACAAACGCATCAATGCACCTCCCATTGCATAAATGAACAAAGGCATCGATGCACCTCCCATTGCATCAATGCACGAACGCATCAATGCACCTCCCATTGCATAAATGCACAAACGCACCAATGCACCCCCCAGGCCATAAATGGGGCCAGGCTGTTGCAAAGGCGCATTCAGAGGCGCGCCGCGCGCGCGCGAGAGAGAGGTCACGGCCCCGCCCCCCGCGCGCGCGCCCCCGCCGGCTCGCCCCCCTTCCGCGCGCGCGCCGCTCCCCGCGCGCCCCCAGCGCCCCCTAGCGCCGGCCCGGCGGGGCGTTGGGCCGCCTCCGCCCGCCGGCCCGCCCGTCCTCTCTAGGGCTGCCCCCGAGGCGCTGTCTCTATGATCCGAGGGCTGTCCAGGGCTGAGTCCCCACCCACGCTGTCACTGCCAGGGAGGCCGGGCCGGGGAAGCAGGAGGGAGCGGACGGTGGCTAGATAAGCCAGTCCTGCCAAGGCTTGGCGGCAGGAGGGCAGTGCCCGCCGGCTGCAGCAGCAGCAGCAGCAGCAGGAGGAGTAGTGCGAGGAGGCCCCCCCGGTGCCCAGGACCAGGGGCCCTGCCCCCCTCCGCCATGCCCGCCGCCACGGCCAAGGTGGCCGCCCGGCTGGCGCAGGGGGTCACCGCCAGGCGCGCGGCCGTGGCACTGCTGGTGGCCGCCTACGGGGCCAAGAAGCTGTACCCCGTCCTGCGGCAGCAGTGGGCCGCCTCTGAGCTGGGGGCCGGCCGGGCCGGCGGCGGGCCCCCGGGCAAGTGGGGGTCCGGGGACGAGGCCGCGGCGGGTCCTCCCGGGGTGAACCGGGTGTTCTTCGTCCGCCTGCTGCGGCTGCTGAGGATGCTGTTCCCGGGGCCCCTGTGCCGGGAGACGGGGCTGCTGGCCTTGCACTCGGCCGCCCTGGCCAGCCGCACCTTCCTCTCGGTCTACGTGGCCCAGCTGGACGGGCGCCTGGCCCGCTGCATCGTGCGCAAGAACCCCCGCGACTTCACGTGGCAGCTCCTCCAGTGGCTCCTCATCGCCCTGCCGGCCACCTTCGTCAACAGCGCCATCCGCTACCTGGAGGGGCAGCTGAGCCTGGCCTTCCGGGGGCGCCTGGTGGACCACGCCTACCGCCTCTACTTCGAGGGCCAGACCTACTACCGGGTCAGCAACATGGACGGCCGGCTGCGCAACCCCGACCAGTCGCTCACGGAGGACGTGGTGGCCTTCGCCAGCTCCGTGGCCCACCTCTACTCCAACCTGACCAAGCCGGTCCTGGACCTCATCGTCACCTCCTACACCTTGGTCAGCTCGGCCCGCTCCAGGGGGGCCGGCACCGCCTGGCCGTCCCTCATCGCCGGCCTGGTGGTCTGCCTCACCGCCAAGGTGTTGCGGGCCTGGTCCCCCAAGTTCGGCCAGCTGGTGGCCGAGGAGGCCCGCCGGAAAGGGGAGCTGCGCTACATGCATTCCAGGGTGGTGGCCAACTCCGAAGAGATCGCCTTCTACGGGGGGCACAAGGTAAAAAAAAGGGGGGCCCCCCCCATGAGGCCGGAGCTCCCTGAGAGGAAAACGGGACCGAGCTGGTTAGGAGGGTTTCCGTCTAGACATTAGGAAGAATTTCCTAACAGTTAGAGCGGCTCCTCGATGGAACAGGCTTCCTCTGGAGGTGGTGAGCTCTCCTTCTCCGGAGGTTTTTAAGCAGAGGCTAGATGGCCATCTGTCAGCAAGGCTGATTCTGTGACCTTAGGCAGATCATGAGAGGGAGGGCATCTTGACCATCTTCTGGGCATAGAGTAGGGGTCACTGGGGGTGTGTGTGGGGGGGTAGTTGTAAATTTCCTGCATTGTGCAGGGGGTTGGACTAGATGACCCTGGTGGTCCCTTCCAACTCTGTGATTCTATGATCTTGGCCATCTTCTTGGAATGGAGTAGGGGGTCACTGGGGGTTTGGGGGGGGAGGCAGTTGTAAATTTCCTGCATTGTGCAGGGGGTTGGACTAGATGACCCTGGTGGTCCCTTCCAACTCTGTGATTCTATGATCTTGGCCATCTTCTTGGAATGGAGTAGGGGGTCACTGGGGGTTTGGGGGGGGGAGGCAGTTGTAAATTTCCTGCATTGTGCAGGGGGTTGGACTAGATGACCCTGGAGGTCCCTTCCAACTCTGTGATTCTTTGAGGGGAGCTCGAGAGCCAGATTCTCGCGCTCCTGTTCCAGGCGAGGCAGCGAAGGGTGTTTTCGCTCTGCGTTTTCCTTCCTCTCTAGGGCTAAGCTGCGAAATGGTGGCCTGCCGGCTTTCTTAAGCCAGGGGGTAGCCAAGATGACTCCGGAGAGGCTGACGCCGGCCTCCCCTCCTTGTTTACTTCCTTCTCTGCGGCTGCCTTCTTCCTTGAACTCGCCCCGGAGCGAGGCCCGAGGCCCTGACCTGGTTTTTATCACGCCTGGGAATCTGCCCTTGTTCGGGAAGCGCCTCCGGGAATGGCAACAGCTCCCTGGGTTCCTGCAGGACTGCTTTCTCTTGCTGACGCTTGTCTCTCTCTCTCGGGGCCAAGGCTCGGAGACCGTCCATGTTTGCCTGGGCCCCAAGAATCCCCGTATTCTTTGGCGGCATGGTGTGTGTGCATGCCCATGTGCACTGGAGGGCAATGGAGGGGGTGACGCTGGGGATCCCCGGACCTGGAAAGGCAGCAGATCCCAGCAACAGATGCCAGCCAGGAATCTGGATGCTGGATTCTCTTCCTGTCCCGCTGGCAGCCGGCGGGAGGAGGCTGTTAGTCTGAAAGGGAGATTTGATATTGATCGTGATTTTTTTTTTATTTGTTTGATCGGATCGCACACTTTGCCCTTTCCCAGCCCCCTTCCTCTCTTCCGATCCAGCTGTGTCAGGGAAATTCCAAGGCCGGAAACTCTGCCACCTCTGGCATCCGGCCAAAAGCGAGGGTAATTTTAGGTCATGCAGACCTTAAACGGGGCTTGCTTTTGTTCTCGGCCTTTTCTCAATACCGAGATGCCTAGCACGGTGCACACCCCCATTGAACAAAATATCTGTAGAAGAAATATGCCTTTATGATAAGAAGGATCCCATGACCCGTCTAAGTGCTGACGACATCTGTTAATGTGGTGGGGAAGTTGGATTGCGTCCCCCCCCTTGTGATGTTTCGGGCATATCTGACAGTGAACACATGAAGCTGCCCTGGTCCATCAGACCCTTGGTCCATCAAAGTCAGTATTGTCTAATCAGACCGGCAGCGGCTCTCCAGGGTCTCAGGCAGAGGTCTTTCACATCACCTACCTGCATGGTCCCTTTAACTGGAGATGCCGGGAATCGAACCTGGGACCTTCTGCATGCCAAACACATGTTCTACCACTGAGCCACAGCCCCTCCCCAGTCCAGTGTTTCCTTAGAGCTCTCAAGATGCATTTGTGTGATGCATCCAAAGTTCCCTCCATGCACCCCCCTGTGGGTCTCAGACCTTAACCAGGAACAGAGCGGGATGGAGTGGGGTGGGAAGACAGAAAATAAGAGGAACGGGCTAGCCCACGCTTCCCGTTCCCACAGGGAAACCACTCTTGAAGTAGCAGGATCATCCCAGGTGGAGCAACTGTGTCACTGTGATGTGAGATATTGGCCGCTACCCTAATAGCTGGGCTTATCCAGGAAGGGGGGGGGCGTGGCTCAGTGGTAAAGAATCTGCTTGGCATGCAGAAGGTACCAGTTCAATCCCCATCATCTCCAGTTAAAGCGACTCGGCAAGTAGGTGATGGGAAAGACCTCTGCCTGAGACCCTGGAGAGCCGCTGCCAGTCTGAGTAGACAATACTGACCTCGACGGACCAAGGGTCTGATCCAGTATAAGGAAGCTATATGTGAGAGTTACATTTATGGGAGGGGCTGTGGCTCAGTGGTAGAGCACCTTCTTGGCATGCAGAAGGTCCCAGGTTCAATTCCCATCATCTCCAGTTAAAGGGACTCGGCGAGTAGGTGATGGGAAAGACCCCTGCCTGGGACTCTGGAGAGCCGCTGCCGGTCTGAGTAGACAATACTGACTTTGATGGACCCAAGGGCCTGATTCAGTGTAAGGCAGCTTCATGTGTTCATGTGTTCAAACTGCACTGGGGCGCATTAAACCTGCCCTGCCAAAACAAGATGGGGTGTGAGTACAGGATTGCCCCATGCTGACATTTCCCAGTTATACGGTAGCTTTGGCAGAACTTAGCGGTCCCAGTCCATGGGCAGTCTAATTGGGACTTTGTTATGAAATCAATACCATTTAATGCAGTCAAATGTGGAGCCAGTGGGCAAGTGGGTGGGGGGTTATACAACAGCTCTCTTATCTCAAATGCATAAAGGATAAGGAACAGGGGCGAAATTAACTTAGATTTCTTACCTGTATGATTTGTCTTATGCCCTGATCTGGGTTGGTCCAGGCTAGCCCTAGCTTGTCAGATCTCGGAAGCTAAGCAGGGTCAGCCCTGGTTAGTGCTTGGATGGGAGACCACCGAGGAAGTCCAGGGTTGCTCCGCAGAGGCAGGCAACGGCAAACCAACCTCTGTCTGTCTCTTGCCTTGACCTGGATGGCCTAGGCTAGCTCAGTCTCATCAGATCTCAGAATCTGAGTAGGGTCAGCCCTGATGAGTACTCGGATGGGAGACTGCCAAGGAAGTCCAGGGTTGCTACGCAGAGGCAGGCAATAGCAACCTGCCTCTGTTCGTCTCTTGCCTTGACCCGGATGGTCCAGGCTAGCCTGAACTCGTCAGATCTCAGAAACTAAGCAGGGTCAGCCCTGGTTAGTACTTGGTTGGGAGACCGCCGAGGAAGTCCAGGGTTGCTTAGCAGAGGCAGGCAATGGCAAACCACCTCTAAATGTCTCTTGCCTTGACCTGGATGGCCCAAACTAGCCTGATCTCGTCAGATCTAGGAAGCTAAGCCAGGGTCAGCCCTGGTTAGGAGTTGGATGGGAGACCCCCAAGGACGTCCAGGGTTGCTACGCAGAGGCAGGCAATGGCCAACCACCTCTGTTTGTCTCTGGCCTTGAAGACCCTTGCCATAAATCCACCACTCTTTCTCCCGAGGGAATCGAAGCAAAAATGAGAGGTACCAGTTTGGTACCTTTTTTACCTTTTAAAAAAAATGTTCTGGCCTGTACTGGCTCGCTTTCGCCCCTTTCGCTGAGAATACCGCAGGCCCTCCAGACTAGCCCTTTCTTCCTCTATTACCATTAGGCATCTTACTCATTTATTCTTGGGAGCTCTGACTTCTTCCCCCACTTTGCTACAATCTTTCCCAGGTATGATCTTTTGGGAAGGATTGCCGTCAAAACACTGTCAAATGCCATGTTGACAGGAAGGTGTGTATTTTTCCTGATCCCGCGCCTTTGGCGCCATTTTCCTTGCCTGAGTAACTGCGGCTGCCTTCCCACCAGGCACACCACCCACACGCTGGAGGGCTTTTAAAAAACACATTATTGACAGATTACTGTAGTGCATTAACATTATAACTCTCAATTGCAACAATGTACCAATTTCCACATTTCGTTTTAAAAGACAAGCGAAGTCTCCAGCCCGTCGCTCATTAGAATGCCAAGCATGCAGTGTACACGTTTCCTGTTATAACTTCACAAGGAAAAGGGCCTGGGGCTTACTTTCAAGAGCAACACGGATAATCATCACTGTGTGGGAAACGGCTGTTGATGTCATTTATATCCCATACATTCCCTCTAATGCTGATGCTTTATTCCAGAAGTGATTTGATATACTTTTTTCCTGCTGAACATGGGATAGCAGAGTAATTCTTTATGTACGAGGGGGTAGCCTTTCCCGGCTTTCCTAAAATGTCACAGCAAAGCAGGACTGGAAAAGCCGGGGGGAGCCCCAGCAGTACATGGAAGCATGACGGTGGGCCAAATAACGCCCCAGCAGGACATGGAAACACGACGGCGGGCCAAATAACCCACACGTCTCCCTCTGGTATCCCCTTCTAGGTGGAGCTGTCCCTCCTGCAGAAGTGTTACCGTGAGCTGGCCTCCCAGATCAACGTGCTGCTGCTCGAGAGGCTCTGGTACGTCATGCTGGAGCAGTTCCTCATGAAGTACGTGTGGAGCGCCGCCGGGCTCGTCATGGTGGCCGTGCCCATCATCACGGCCACCGGCTACTCAGAGTCGGGTGAGTAGAGAGGCAAGCATCATCGCTGTGCTCTGCCAGGGTGCCGCCTGGACGGTTGGCTGCTAAAACAGGCATCGCGAGAGAGCAGAAAGAAGGTTTCGGAATGGCCGACGAGAGTTTTACTCAGAGGCTTAGTCAGGGCAACTGGCTAGGCAGCCTTTTCATGGGAATAAAGCGAATTCACAGTCAGTGAGCCTGTGGGAATAAAGCGAGTTCACGGTAACTGAATACTGTCAGTGGGGGGTAGAAGAAAACTGAAGCAAAGACAAAGAGCGTTGGCACCGGATAGTATCCCTTGAGCCGGAGCAGTCGAGGTGTCCACGAGCAATGTTTGGTGGAGACCCAAGTGAGAATCCTGGTCTCTGCCCAACAGTTGCAAAGAACGAGGAGTCATTGGGAACTGGGGAAGGGTTGTTCTTAACCCTTTCCCCAAGCAACTCTTCCCCCTGTTGCTTCGTCTCAAGATGTAGCATAGAGGCATCTCGGATCTCCCCCTAATGGGGAGGAAATAAACTGGATTTAAATTAGAAAGCATCTGGACAGTGCTTACCCCAGCCTTGATTGAACCCTTCAGATCAGAGGAGCATGCCCATTATATTAGGTGCTGTGGAACAGAGGCAGGATGGTGCTGCTGCAGCCGTCTTGCTTGTGGGCTTCCTAGAGGTACCTGGCTGGCCACTGTGTGTGAACAGACTGCTGGACTTGATGGGCCTTGGTCTGATCCAGCAGGGCTTTCCTGATGTTCTTATGGAGGATGGGGCTATCTGTGGCTGCTAGTCAGAATGAATACTAGTCATGATGCATACCTATTCAGTCTTAGAGGAGCATGGCTGTTATATTAGGTGCTGTGGGACGCATGCAGGATAAATGCTGCTGCAGTCGTCTTGCTTGGGGGCTTCCTAGAGGCACCTGGTTGGCCGCTGTGTGAACAGACTGCTGGACTTGATGGGCCTTGGTCTGAGCCAGCAGGGCTTTCCTTATGTTCTTATGAGTCTTGAGAAGAGAGAGAGGTGTGAGGGAAGCCTTTGTTATTATTCATACAGAGGTAAAGCAAAAAGCCTTTGCCCAGGTCTTAAACTGAGTCGCTGAAGTCCCACGATAAGGGAAGGGCTCCGCCTGAGCCGCCGTTGCTGCCAGGGAGAGAGAGGGCAAAGAGCCCTTTGCTTGGGTGCCGATTCCCATGGAAATCGGACAGAAGGCGGAGCCGAAGTGGCTCAACCTTTACCCCTAGATTGGCTCAATGCCCCTTTGTTGTTGTTTTTTAAAAATAAAAATAACTTGCTGACTGGGGTGGGGGTGTCAAAAAAATCTCCAGGCAAAATCTGGGGTTTTATTTTCAGCGATTTGGCGGCCGAACGCCACCCGGGCACGCTGGCACCAAAGAAGGATCCAGGTAGCAGCCTGAGATCCCACCTGTCGGGCATCGGAGAGAAGGGCTTTTAGGTCGGGTAATGGGATTTTCCAGGCGGACTTCGGCTCCAAGGTTAGAGGTGAAGTTATGGGGAAAGGCAGCATGGTCTGGGACCCTTCTGTTTAGAAAGGAGCCATCTAAGAGAGAGGGGCCATGACTCAGTGGTAGAGCCTCTGCTTGGCATGCAGAAGGTCCCAGGTTCAATCCCCGGCATCTCCAGTTAAAAGGGACCAGGCAGGTAGGTGATGTGAAAGACCTCCGCCTGAGACTCTGGAGAGCCTCTGCTGGTCTGAGTAGATAATACTGACTTTGATGGACCAAGGGTCTGATTCAGTATAAGGCAGCTTCATGTGTTCATGACAGGTTAGAGGTTTATAAAATTATGCACGGAGGTGGAGGAAGTGGACAGAGAGAACTTCTTCTCCCTCTCCCGAAATACCAGAACCCAAGGGCACCCGATAAAGTTGATGGGCAGCAGATTCAGGGCAGACAAAAGGAAATGCTTCTTTATTCAATGAGTGATTAAAATATGGAATTTGCTGCCAGGGGATGTAGTAATGGCCAGTGCCAGAGACGGCTTCAAAAGGGGATTAGACAGATTCATGGAGGATGGATCTATCGGCGACTGCTGGCCGTGGTAACTAAAGAGAACCTCCACAGTCAGAGGCAGTAAACCCTGAAATACCAGTGCCAGGAAACAACATCAAGGGAAGGCCTCAGCTCTGTGCCCTGTTGCCGGACCTCCAGAGGAACTGGTTGGCCGCTGTGTGAGACGGGATGCTGGAATAGATGGACATAAGAACATAAGAAAGGCCCTGCTGGATCAGACCAAGGCCCATCAAGTCCAGCAGTCTGTTCACACCGCGACCAACTAGGTGCCTCTATGAAGCCCACAAGCAAGACGCCTGCAGCAGCACCATCCTGCCTGCGTTCCACAGCACCTAATAGAATAGGCATGCTCCTCTGATCCTGGAGAGAATAGGTCTGTGTCATGACTCGTCTCTGTTTTGTCTAGTAGCCATGGATAACCCCATCCTCCATAAGAAAGGCCCTGCTGGATCAGACCAAGGCCCATCAAGTCCAGCAGTCTGTTCACACAGAGGCCAACCAGGTACCTCTAGGAAGCCCACAAGCAAGACGACTGCAGCAGCATTGTCCTGCCTGCGTTCCACAGCACCCAATATAATAGGCATGCTCCTCCGATACTAGAGAGAATAGGTATGCAGCATGACCAGTATCCACCTTAACTAATAGCCATGAACACCCCTCTCCTCCATGAACATGTCCACACCCCTCTTAAAGCCTTCCAAGTTGGCAGCCATCACCACATCCTGGGGCAGGGAGTTCCACAATTTAACTATGCATTGTGTGGGGAAAAAATACTTCCTTTTCTCTGTTTTGAATCTCTCACCCTCCAGCTTCAACAGATGACCTCACATTCTAGTATTATGGGAGAGGGAGAAAAACCTCTCCCTGTCCACTCTCTCCAAACCATGCATAATTTACCACTGCTGTGATCCAGTAGGGCTCTTCTAAAGTTCTTAAACTGGGCATTGTGATGCGATTCTTGTTCCCCTTCTCAGCCTCCTCTCTCCCCCCCCCATTGTTTCTTCCCAGATTCGGAGGCGGTGAAGCAGGCGATGCAGGAGATGGAAGAGAAGGAGCTGGTGAGCATGAGGACAGAGGCCTTCACCACCGCCCGGAGCCTGCTGAACGCGGCGGCCGATGCCACCGAGAGGGTCATCTCCTCCTACAAAGAGGTGTGCGGAAGCAGCAAGAATTATTGGTTTGACTCGGGAGGAAACGGGGGTGGGGAACAGAGGGTGCCCGACGTCTCTTTTGCCCTGAGACACTGTGCTGAGTGGAACATTTGTGCTGAGTTTGGTCCACGCCTACGGCTAAGTTTCCATGCCAGAAAAGCTGGGAGGAGAACTTCCTGCCTCCAGCTACCGTCCATTTTCATTCTTGGGGCCTCTTAGACCCGGCCCACTTATGCAATCCTGTCTTCCCTGCACTCCTGGCCCGTGACCTCAGGATGGAAAAAAGGAAATACTTCTCTACACGGCGAGCGATTAAAATGTGGAAATCGCTTCCAGAAAATGGGGTGACTGCCACAGGTGTAGACAGTTTTTAAAGGGGATTAGACAGGTTCGTGGAGAAGTAGCGGCTACTAGCCGTGGTTGCTAAAGGGAACCTCCACGTTCAGAGGCCGTCGCTGAATCCCGGTGCCAGGAGGCAATATCAGGGGAAGGCCTCGGCCGGACCTCCAGAGGAACTGGTTGTCTGACCAGTTCCTCTGGTCACGATGCTGGACTAGACGGATCATTGCTCTGACCTAGCAGGGCATGGAGGAGGGGTCACTGGGGTGGTGGTGGGTAGTTTTTAAATTCCTGCATTGTGCAGGGGGTTGGACTAGATGACCCTGGTGGTCCCTTCCAACTCTATGATTCTATGGCTCTTCTTATGTTCTTATGAAGGCCTTGGTCTTTATGCCCCGTTGCTGGATCTCCAGAGGAACTGGCTGGCTGCTGTGTGAGACAGGATGCTGGACTAGATGGATCACTGGTCTGATCCAGCGGGGCTCTTCTGATGTTCTTCTGGTCCCATTATCTACCTGATCAGCGTGGTGTAGTGGTTAGGAGCAGCGGACTCTAATCTGGAGAACCGGGTATAAATGATGTAAACAAACGGTTATTGATTTTATACCCCTTTTGAAATGACTTTGTTGTAGTTTCCTCAAAGAATTCTGGGAACTGTAGTTTTACGGAGGGGTATGCTGGGACTTCCTGGTTACAGATGCCTAGCCACTTCAGAAAATTATGGTTCCCAGACTTTTCCAGTTGGGATCCATTACAGCTAAACAGGCTTGATGCTTATTTGCCTGCTGTTAGATGTACCCTGACTGATAAGCCGTTTGCATGCTTCATGCAGAGAGATTAGCCCGGGCCGCCCACGGAACTGTCTAGGGCAGGGCTCCTTAAACTTTTTCCACTCGCAGCCCCTTTTTGCCCGAGAAATTTTTACGCTAAAACCCGGGTATAAAAAGGTAAAGGTCCCCTGTGCAAGCACCGGGCCATTCCTGACCCTTGGGGTGACGTCACATCCCAACGTTTACTAGGCAGACTTTGTTTACGGGTTGGTTTGCCAGTGCCTTCCTTCCCCAGTCATCTTCTCCCGGGTATACGGGTATATAAAATCGGTATGCAAATTAAACATTTACTGATAATAAATCATAAAGAAAATGATTTTAAAACAATTATTTGGTATACCTTTCACTGTTGCCAAATTTTTTGCGACCCCCTCCCAACGTTCAGTTACGCCACCCCATACAGGGCCGCGACCCACAGTTTAAGAAGCTTCTGTGTAGGGAACACTGTCCTCTTGGAAGGCTGCTAGATTGAAGCTTTAGCACGCAACCCCTTGGGAATAAGATATGCCGAACTTGGTGGGACTTACTTCTGAGTGGAGATGCATGGGACTGGACTGTCAGACCCATTAGAAGACAGTTCTGCTGGAGCCGGCATCGAGAGTTCTGAGTTCGAGTGGGCCAGTGTGCGGTTTTTGTGAGTTTTTAGCTGTCGCCCTTGGATTGTAGCTTAATTTTAATGGGATATTATCAGGCCTGCCTGCTTTCTGTGGATTACATGTTTGAACAATGTATATCTTATCCAATATGGTGTAGTGGTTAAGACGGTGGTTTGGAGCGGTGGAGTCTGATCTGGAGAACCAGGTTTGATTCTCCGCTCCTCCACATGAGTGGCGGAGGCTAATCTGGTGAACTGGGTTGGTTTCCCTAGTCCTACACACAAAGCCAGCTGGGTGACCTTGGGCTAGTCACAGCTCTCTCAGCCCCACCTACCTCACAGGGTGTCTGTTGTGGGGAGGGGAGGGGGAGGGGATTGGAAGCTGGTTTGATTATCCCTTAAGTAGGAGAGTAAGTCGGCACATAAAAACCAACTCTTCTTCTTCTTCTTCTTTGGAAGAGCAGCGGGATAAAAGCGGGATTTCCCTCCCGGCGCTCAAATCCTTGGTTGCTCTTCCACTGTTCAGGTCACGGAGCTGGCGGGGTACACGGCCCGCGTCTACGAGATGTTCCACGTGTTCAAGGATGTGAAGCGTGGCAACTTCCGGCGTCCCGGGGAGCTGGAGGAAGGGGTGCCCCGAGCCGGGGCGGTGATGAAGCACGGCGTCCGAGTGGAGGGGCCGCTGCAGATCAAAGGTGAGGCCCTGCATCTGGGCTTGAGAGCCGCTCTGGGAGGTGCCTGTTCGGCCTGGGCAGGGGCCGCTGTATTGCCCGCTGCTATACATGTTGGCATCAGATGTGGGTCCCTGCAAGAATTTCGGTGCAGTGGCAACCCTCGTAGAATCATAGAATCATAGAGTTGGAAGGGGCCATAGAGGCCATCTAGTTCAAGCCCCTGCTCAATGCAGGATCAGCCTAGAGCATCCCTGACAAGTGTATAGAATCAAAGAGTTGGAAGGGGCCATAGAGGCCATCTAATCCAACCCCTTGCTCAATGCAGGATCAGCCTAGAGCATCCCTGATCAAAGTGTGTAGAATCAAAGAGTCGGAAGGGGCCATAGAGGCCATCTAGTCCAACCCCCTGCTCAATGCAGGATCAGCCTAGAGCATCCCTGACGAGTGCTTGTCCAGCCTCTGCTTAAAGACTGCCAGTGAGGGGGAGCTCACCACCTCCCTAGGCAGTCGATTCCACTGTCAAACAACTCTTACTGTAAAAAAAATTCCCCCTAATATCCAGCTGGTACCTTTCTGCCCTCAATTTAAACCCATTATTGTGAGTCCTCTCCTGTGCTACCAACAGGAAAGCTCCCTGCCCTCCCGCTAAATGACGGCCCTTCAGATACTTAAAGAAAGGTCACCCTCCAAAGCAGCCATTTTCTCCAGGGGGAACTGATAGTCGGGAGGTTGGTTGTGATCCCGAGAGATCTCCAGGCCCCTGCCTGGAAGTTGGCAATCTTAACGCTCACCCCTTCACCAAGCCTCCCCCTCAACATCTGCATAGATAACTGGTATATCAGGGAGGAAGCAAAGGTAGAACACCGTTCCTTATCGTGCTGGTTTTCTTCACGCGGGGGGATGTTGCGTGTGTTGGGGGGGTGGAAGAAGAAGAGGAGTAGGAGTAGGAGTTGGTTTTTATATGCCAACTTTCTCTACCACTTAAGGGAGACTCAAACCGGCTTACCACCACCTTCCCTTCCCCTCCCCACAACAGACACCCTGTGAGATAGGTGGGGCTGAGAGAGTGTGACTAGCCCAAGGTCACCCAGCTGGCTTCATGTGGAGGAGTGGGGAAACCAACCTGGTCACCAGATTAGCCTCTGCCGCTCATGTGGAGGAGTGGGGAATCAAACCCGGTTCTCCAGACCAGAGTCCACCACTCCAAACCACCACTCTTAACTGCTGCGCCACGCTGGCCTTCCTCTGCACAGCCTTCTTTAGCGGTCTCCCATCCAAGCCCCAACCCTGCTTAGCTTCCGAGATCTGATGAGTTTGGGCTGTGCTGTGCCACCTTCCCTCCTCAGCCCCTCCTCTGGCTCCTGAGATGTCCTTGGCCACCAAGATCAAGTTAATCCATGCCATCGTATTCCCTGTTACTATGTATGGGCGTGAAAGCTGGACAACAAAGGAAGGAAGGAAGTAGATTCCTTTGAAATGTGGTGTTGGAGGAGAGTGTTACGGATACCCTGGACTGCCAAAAAAAAAATCAGTGGGTTCTAGATTAAATCAAGCCCGAACTGACCCTAGAAGCTAAAATGACTAAACTGAGGCTGTCATACTTTGGTCACATTATTAGAAGACAAGAGTCACTGGAAAAGACAGTCATGCAAGGAAAAGTTGAGGGCAGCAGGAAAAGAGGAAGACCCAACAAGAGATGGATGGACTCAATTCAAGGAAGCCACTGCCCTCAGTTTGCAAGATCTGAGCAAGGCTGTCAAAGAAGGGCTGTTTAGCTTGGAAAGAAGGCGGTTAAGGGGAGATGTGATAGAGGTCTATAAAATTATGCCTGGTATGGAGAGAGTGGACAAGGAGAAGCTTTTCTCCCTCTCTCATAATATCAGAACGTGGGATCATCTGCTGAAGCTGGAGGGTGAGAGATTCAAAACAGATAAAAGGAAATATTTCTTCACACAGCGCATGGTTAAATTGTGGAACTCCCTGCCCCAGGATGTGGTGATGGCTGCCAACCTGGAAGGCTTTAAATGGGGAGTGGACAGGTTCATGGAGGAGAGGGCTATCCATGGCTACTAGTCCAAATGGATACTAGTCATGATGCATGCTTATTCTCTCCAGGATCAGAGGAGCATGCCTATTACATTAAGTGCTGTGGAACACAGACAGGATAAATGCTGCTGCAGTCGTCTTGTTTGTGGGCTTCCTAGAGGCAGCTGGTTGGCCACAGTGTGAACAGACTGCTGGACTTGATGGAACTTGGTCTGATCCAGCACGGCTTTCCTTATGTTCTTGTGGAGGATAGGGCTATCAGTGGCTACTAGTAAAAATGGCTACTAGTCATGATGCATAGCTATTCTCTCCAAGGATCTGAGGAGCATGCCTATTACCGTATTTTTCGCTCCATAAGACACACTTTTTTCCTCCTCAAAAATGAGGGGAAATGTCTGTGCGTCTTATGGAGCGAATGTTTGTGAATCCGGCCCCGGGGAGAAGGGCAAAGCTGCCTAGGCAGCGCAGAGCAGTTTAACCTCCCCCCTCCCCCGTGCCTTGGGACCGGGAAGCACTGGGTGTGTGTGCGGAGGTTAAACTGCTCTGCGCTGCCTCGGCAGGCAGCGCAGATCAGTTTAAACCCCCACCGCTCCCCTTCCCTGGAGTCCATGGAAGCCGGGTGGGGGGGTCTTGAAAGTTCTCCATGCTGCCATCCCAGGCAGCGCAGAGCAGTTTAAATACCCCACCCCCCGCCCGGCTTCCAGGGACTCCCTGGAAGCCAGGCGGGGCGGGGGGGGGGGTCTTGAAAGTGCTCTGTGCTGCCTGGGATGGCAGTGCGGAGAAGTTTAAAGACCCCCCCGCTGGGCTTCCAGGGAGTCCCTAGAAGCCGGGCCGGGGGGGGGTGTCTTGAAAGTGCTCTGCGCTGCCTGGGATGGCAGCGTGGAGAACTTTCAAGAGCCCCCCGCCCGGCTTCCAAGGACTCTGCTTTAAAGCCTCCTCTAAAAACTTGTTTTCCTCCTCTAAAAACTAGGTGCATCTTATAGTCAGGTGCGTCTTATGGAGCGAAAAATACGGTATATGAGGTGCTGTGGAAAACAGGAAGGATAATGCTGCTGCAGTCGTCCTATCTGTGGGCTTCCTGGAGGCACCTGGTTGGCCACTGTGTGAACAGACTGCTGGACTTGACGGGCCTTGGTCTGATCCAGCAGGGCCTTTCTTATGTTCTTATGTATCGTTGATGGCTGAGAAGCAGGGATTTTGCCTGCCGCTGGCTTTCCCCATCCTTAAAGACCAAGCATCTCCTGCCAAAATTCTGCTTTCTGAGCCTTCTTTGATAATACAGGAGTCCTCTCTGCTGAACTCTTTTGTCCTTCTTGTTCTGGATAGGGAGCTACTCTAAATGCCGCCAAGTTCACATTACTACAGAAGGAAAGAGTGCTCGTGAGCACGCACAGACTGCATTTTCTCACGTCCCACTGAGGAACCCTCAGAGGTCCCCACGAGTCCCACACCCTAGTGAAAGGCCCAGCACCAAGCTTGCTTCCTCCTGTCGGTCTACTCGAGAGGTGCAGAGGTGCAGGCTCCAACCTCCTGCTTCCCTCCATTCCTGGAAGATATGTGTGGCCTCTGGCCTTCCTTGTATAATGTATATAACGCTAGTTATGGGTGGCGGTATGGCGAGGCTCAGTTCAGGCATTATGCCAAATCCCGGTTAGCTCTAATTGTGCAGGAGAACCCAAACCAGGGTTCGAGCCGGTAGGCAGCCAGTCCACAGCTTCCACCTACTTTTAAAATTCCATCCCTCCCCCCCCCCAGCTTTCAGCGTGGTAAATTCAATCCCATTTCTGCTCTGCAGTGGTATCTGGAAGCAGCGTAGCCGCCATAACCTTGGTTTGTCAGGCCAGAGACACAATGCCAAACTGCGGTTGGCACGCAGCGTGGTTTGCCAGCCCGCTTCGGACCTTGGTGAGCTCATGTACTCTGCTTGGCGGTCTGGAGCAAGTGGAGATTTTTTAAAAATGCACTTGGATAAATCAATGACAGAGGTACGATTCAGATCGGCTGGCAGACGGCAAGCCAGAGTTTATGAGTTTGTACATTTCACCAGGCCGAGCCTGAGCTTCTTTCCCGTGGCATGGAAAGCTAGTCTGAATCGATCCACAGAAAGAGAAAAGGCTGGAGAAAAGGAGCCAGCGTGGTTAAGAGCAGTGGTTTGGAGCAGTAGACTCTAATCCGGAGAACCGGGTTTGATTCCCCACTCCTCCGCACGAGCGGTGGAAGCGAACCCGCTGAACTGAATGTTTCCCTGCTCCTCCACACGAAGCCAGCTGGGTGACCTTGGGCTAGTCACAGTTCTCTCCGAACTCTCTCAGCCCCACCGTCCTCACAGGATGTCTGTTGTGGGGAGGGAAAGGGAAGGTGTTTGTAAGCCAGTTTGATTCTTCCTTAAGTGGTAGAGAAAATCAGCATATGAAAACCAACTCTTCTTCTTCTACTGGTTGAGCGTGTGAGTACCATTCTCGTTGAAGATTTAACGCCCAATCTCTGTCCTCTCGCTCCCCTTCCTGCTTACAGGGCGCGTGGTTGACGTCGAGCAAGGGATCATCTGCGAAAATATCCCCATCATCACCCCCACGGGAGACGTGGTGGTCAGCAGCCTCAATATCCGGGTGAGTCGTCACGGCACTAAGAGAGGAAGCAGCAGAGATTCTTTCAGGCCAAAAGACACCCCCCCCCCCGTACGTAACACGTTGCCAGAAGTGCAGGACCTCCAGGTGTCCAGGGGTCCCACCCTTTGACCTGGAAGCACTTCCTTAGAGCTGCGAGAGGGGCCAAGAACAGGCCATGGTCGCTCACGGCAAGCGTGTATCATGCAACTCATAGTCCTTTCGATGGGGCCTTGGTGGCTACTGCACTGTTAAAGGGGAGGGGCCGTGGCTCAGTGGTAGAGCATCTGCTTGGCATGCAGACAATCCCAAGATCAGTCCCCGGCATCTCCAGTTAAAGGGACTAGGCAAGTAGGTGAAAGACCTCTGCCTGAGACCCTGGAGAGCCGCTGCCGGTCCGAGAAGACAATACTGACTTTGATGGACCAAGGGTCTGATTCAGTATAGGGCAGCTCCATGTGTTCATGTGTTCAACTGTGCGTTCGGTGGCAGAGATATATCCAAGCTGTGAACAAGCTTCGCGGGCTGATTTCTGCAAATCAGGCTGCTGTTAGAGGCACGAGAACAAGCTTGGGTGTTTGTGTGTGAAGGGGAGTTGGTGTCATTTGGCAACCCTATAAGCCAGGGGTCCAGAACGTGGTGCCCGTGGGTGCTTTGGCGCCTGCCAAGACCTTTCCTTGGGCCCGCAGGAAGTGGGCCGCTTGCCTAGCAAGGTTTCTGACTGGCCATTGCAGATTTCATTGGCTGTGCAGATTTTTTTAAATGTTGCATTAGAAGCGGCTGCCACCACAGCACAAGGATCTTCACTGCGTGACTGTGGGTAAGCTGTGGTAGCCAGCTTGGTATAGTGGTTAAGAACGGTGGACTCTAATCTGGAGAACCAGGTTTGATTCCCCACTCCTCCACATGAGTGGCGGACTCTAATCTGGTGAACCGGGTTCGATTCCCCACTCCTCCATATGAGCGTTGGAGTCTAATCTGGAGAACCGGGTTCGATTCCCCACTCCTCCACATGCGCGTCGGACGTTAATCTGGTGAACTGGATTTGTTTCCCCACTCTTCCACATTAAGCCAGCTGGGTGACCTTGGGCTAGTCACAGTTCTCTCCGAACTCTCTCAGCCCCACCTACCTCACAAAGTGTCTATTGTGGGGAGAGGAAGGGAAGCCGATTGGATTCTCCTTCAAAAAAGCTAGAGAAAATCAGCATATAAAAAACCAACTCTTCTCCTTAAAAGGTAGAGAAAGTCAGCATATAAAACCCTCCTCCTTCCTCCCCCCTCCTCTCCCTCCCCTCCTCCTCCTCCTCCTCTTCTTCGTAGCTGGCCACGCCTCTTGCAGCAGCCATTTTGTGGCCGTGCCCCCACGCATGTCAGGATTCCAAAGGTGCCCGCGGGCTTAACAAAGTCGGGGACCCCCAGCATAAACGAAAGATGCGCTCTCTGCACACGCTCCGTTCATGCTTACATCTGGCCCGAGCCCTAAGACTGAACCCCTGCTGGGTCCCTTTTTCCCCAGTTCCAGCTGGGAACGGGAGGGAGGCAGGGAGTTGCGCCAATGTGCCTTTTGCAGGTTGGCGTTCAGAGGGGCAGCGGGTACCCGGCACGCCGAGCCATAGATCCAGCCGCTACTGCTGACGGTGGTTGTTTCAAGGTTAGGTGGGAGAGGCCTGGGGAGGGGTGTCTGATAAGGCCTTGCTTACCACCTACCAGTTGTTATCTTTTGTGCAGAGGGATTAAAAAAAAATCTGGGAATCCAGCCGGAGCACAGGAATGCGTTGGGAGAGATAACACATCTCTGACACGGCTCAGAGGTCTCTGCCAGAGTCCTGAACAAGTGGAGCGTCTTGGCAGGTCGCCCGACAAGCTGGCAGATCATGAATACAAACGCTCATCATATCTTCTCAGGCTTTTTTAAAAGGGGGGGCATAGATCTTGATCGAGTGGTGGGGTGGTAAGAGTCAAGGTAAAGACTGAGGTCGGTTATGCAAGGGATCCTTTCACTCATGTTCGCCCCCCCCCCCAGTCTGTCTCAGTTGTTCCTTGGAGTTATGCATGAGTTTTGCATCCATTAGAGATGACCTCATGGCCAGCCCTCACAAATCCCAGGATTTCCCATCCCTCTATTAACCCGATTCTTCCCTCTCCCCTGAGCTCAGCCCGGGTGAAATCCCCAAGCATAAGGCAAAGCGTGGGACGCGCAAGCTTGGGAAAGTGACGTTTCTCTCACAGACAGCACTTACAGCCAATTACAAATCAGAGTGTCAAGGGGCGGGCATTCAAATGCTTCCTGCTGCCTCAGGGTTCTTTCTGAGCAGAAGAGAGGCATTTAGAAACGAGGATTAAGTTTCTCCCCTCCCCTCCCCTTCCTTTTAGGGAGCTTCGTTTTATTTTGGGTTTTTTAAATGATTTTTGACCCGGCACTTGGGTTTCGGTGGGGGGGGGGGCTTCGAAGAAGAAGAAGTTGGTTTTTGTATGCCAACTTTCTCTACCACTTAAGGGGGAATCAAACCATCTTACAATCCCCTTCCTTTCCCCTCCCCACAACAGACACCCTGTGAGGTAGGCGGGACTGAGAGAGCTCTAAGAGAGCTGTGGCTAGCCCAAGGTCACCCAGCTGGATTCGTGTGTAGGAGTGGGGAACAAATCCAGTTCACCAGATTAGCCTCTGCCGCTCATGTGGAGGGGTGGGGAATCGAACCCGGTTCTCCAGATCAGAGCCCACCGCTCCAAACCACCTCTCTTAACCTCTACGCCATGCTGGCTCTGTCAAGCAGCATGTAAAGGGGCGGGCATTCAAATGCTTCCTGCTTCCTCAGAGTTCTTTCTGAGCAGAAGAAAGGATTTAAAAAACGAGGGTTGGGTTTCTCCCCTCCCCTCCCATTCCTTTGAGGGAGCTCTGTTTTGTTTTTGTTTTTTAAAATGCTTTTTGACCCGGCACTTGGGTTTCTGGGGCAGGGGCCTTCTAGGCCCTCCAGCCAGTTGCAAAGCGGCAGTTTCAAGGGGCGGGGACTCACCAGCTCCTGCTTTTGAGCTTGGAGATTTGGACCTCCTGTAAAGCCCCCGTGCACAAGCGACCTGACTCTTCGTTTCTGTTCCCCGCTGCCCCCTGCAGGTGGAGGAGGGCATGCACTTGCTGATCACCGGCCCCAACGGCTGCGGGAAGAGCTCCCTGTTCCGGATCCTGGGGGGCCTGTGGCCAACCTACGAAGGTGTCCTGTACAAGCCGCCCCCACATCGTATGTTCTACATCCCCCAGAGGTACGGGGCGGGCCAGCCTCCGGGACTTTCGCAAGAAAAGGAACGTAGAACCGCAGAGGGGAAAAGAGAGAGACTGCGGGTTCTGTTTGGTGTCGGCAACCTCTAGGCGGGGCCGGGAGTTGTGCCGGAATCGCAGCTGATCTCCGGACTACGGGGATCGGTTCCCCTGGAGGAAACGGCTGCTTTGGAGGGCGGGCTCTATGGATTCACAGCCCTGCTGAGGTCCCTCCCCTTGCAAACTCCACCCTCCACAGGCTCCGCCCACCAACATAAGAACATAAGGAAAGTCATGTTGGATCAGACCCAGGCCCATCAAGTCCAGCAGTCTGTTCCCACAGTGGCCGACCAGGTGCCTCCAGGAAGCCCACAAGACAACTGCAGCAGCATTATCCTGCCTGTGTTTCACGGCACCTACTATAATAGGCGTGCTCCTCTGATCCTAGAGAGAATACCTCCAGCAATTTCCCAACCTGGAATTGACAACTCTAGTTCTTTTCCCAGCCCTGGGACAGGCAGCAGGGGTGGTTTGGGGTCTCCAGATGCCTGTTGTGCCAGGCCCCTTATAGGTTTTGATCTTCTTAGTAGTGTGGTTCAGTGATTAGAACATCAGTCAGGGTTCAAATCCCTACTCAGCCATGAAACTTGACAGGTGACGGCTGGGCCGGTCGCACAGTCACAGCCTATCGCGCAGGTTTGTTCTGAGAATGAGATGGTAGAAGAGAGAGAACAGTGATCAGGGGACTAGAGCAACTGCCCTGTGAGGAGCGATTAAAACGCTTAGGGCTGTTTAGCTTGGAAAGAAGGCAGTTAAGGGGAGACATGATTGAGGTCTATGAAATTATGCCTGGTATGGAGAGAGTGGACAGGGAGAAACTTTTCTCCCTCTCTCATAATACCAGACCGCGGGGTCATCTGCTGAAGCAGGAGGGCAAGAGATTCAAAACAGATAATAGGAAGTATTTCTTCACACAACACATAGTTGAGTTGTGGAACTCCCTGCCCCAGGATGTGGTGATGGCTGCCAACTTGGAAGGCTTGAAGAGGGGAGTGGACATGTTCATGGAGGAGAGGGCTATCCATGGCTACTATTAAAAATGAATGCTAGTCATGATGCACACCTGTTCTCTCCAGGATCAGAGGAGCATGCCTATTATCTTAGGTGCTGTGGAATGCAGGCGGGATAATGCTGCTGCAGTCGTCTTGCCTGTGGGCTTCCTAGAGGCACCTGGTTGGCCCCTGTGTAAACAGACTGCTGGACTTGATGGACCTTGGTCTGATCCAGCAGGGCTTTTCTTAAGTTCTTATATTCTTAGTGTTTGGGAGAAGAGTAGGGTATAAATATCTCACAGTGCATTCCTAAGGAGAGTTACTCCAGCCTAAGCCCATTCATTTCCATGGACTTAGACTGGAGTAACTCTCCGTAGGAATGCACTGTAAATATCTTGGGGACCCTGATCGGGTGGAAAAAGGCAGCATAAAAAGGTTTCAGATAAGTGAGTCTACAATATGGATTTAATAATTGCGTTCTACCATATGGTGGGGCTGTTGTATGCATTGCCAAGAGAACGTACACAAAAATACCCACGCTGGTCATTTTATAAATGTGTTCTAAGAGCCAGCATGTTTGATTTGTGTGACTGTGGCCACTTGACCGACAGCGAAATCAAACGAGAGCGTCTTTGAGGCTTAATATTTATTCATCTGTATTACAGCCAAAGGCCAGCATAAAATATAAAATATAAATTGTGTGTTGAAACTATACAAATCCTGGCTACAGCATATCATCTGTGCTGATTAACCTGAAGATTTTCCCGTAAGCCCTTTATTCATCATTAATGCCTTCCGTTTCCAACAGACACAAGAGCAAAATTTTGCTACAGAGCGCAATATAAGAGTCACCCTGTCTTCCAGTAAATATTCCACCAAAGAGGCCTCAGAGGTGTAAGAGTGTACAAACCAAGATAGCAGGGGAGTAATTAAACGATTTCCGGCATCATCATAATATTCACAATGAAACTGTATCTGTAGTAATGTCTCCACCACGTCCATAGAGCAAGAACGTTTGCTTGTCTCTCTTGGGCAATGAAGAAACTTTCCCAGGGCTTTATAAGTGTGAGGCGATAGTCTTACTGGCCCGTTTGGGGTCTCGCCGCAGGCCGTACATGTCCGTGGGGACCCTGCGGGACCAGGTCATTTACCCCGACACGGCGGAAGACATGGCCCAGAAAGGGCAGACGACGGCCGATCTGGAGCGGATCCTGGACATTGTCAACCTCAATTATATCGTGCAGCGGGAAGGAGGTAGGTGCGGGGCGCGGAAGGGTGGCGTCAGAGAGGGAAAACGAGCTCTCTCCCGCATGCCTTAAAACTATAAATCCGAGCGAAAACGAGTTGGGGGTACGGAGGGAAGTGAGCATCTTGCATTCCTGGTGACAGGGAGGTAGTGAGCGAAATAGGGTTGCCAGTCTCCAAGTAGCAACAGATCAGGGGTCAGTAGGATTACCAACTTCCAGGTGGGGGGCTGGAGACCTTCCAGAATCACGGCAGGACTCTAGACTACATCGATTGCTTATTTACAAATTATTTATTTAAAACATTGGTCCCACTTCTCCCGGAGGGAAATGGCTGCTTTGGAAGGCATTATACCCTACCGAGGTCCCTCATTATACCCTGCTGAGGAGAGCCAGCGTGGTGTAGTGGTTAAGAGTGGTGGTTTGGAGTGGAGGACTCCAATCTGGAGAACTGGGTTTGATTCCCCCACTCCTCCACATGAGCGGCGGAGGCTAATCTGGTGAACTGGGTTGGTTTCCCCACTCCTCCACACGAAGCCGGCTGGGTGGCCTTGGGCTAGTCACAGCTCTCTTAGAGCTCTCTCAGCCCCACCTACCTCACAGGGTGTCTGTTGTGGGGAGGGGAAGGGAAGGGTGATTGTAAGCCTGTTTGATTCTCCCTTAAGTGGTAGAGAAAGCTGGCATATAAAAATTAACTCTTCTTCTTCTTCCCCTCCCTAACCCCCCCTCCCAGGCTCCATCCTGAAATCTCCCAAGTATTTCAGTACCCCTGAGCTGGCAACCCTCGATGACTAGATAACAGTTCCCTCTGGAGAAAATGGCTGCTTCGTAGAGAGTTGTAACCCTCCAAGGTCCCTCCCCTCCCCAGACTCCACCTTCTCCATGCCCCGCCCCTAAATCCCCAGGAATTTCCCAAACTGGAATTGGCAACCCTATTAGAGGCAGGGAGGGGACGGGCTCTGTCACCCAAGTTACCTATGACGTCTCTTATCTTCCTGGTGGTGGGGGCAGGCTGGGACGCCGTCAGCGATTGGAAGGATGTGCTGTCGGGCGGCGAGAAGCAGCGAATGGGGATGGCTCGGATGTTCTACCACAGGTGAGTTCCTCCAGGTGTAAAGGGGGGGCACCCCCCCCCCCACAAACACACACATTCTCACTCAGACTTCAGCTTTTCCCACCGCCTCTCCCCCGGTGCATTTCATCAGCAGCCCTCCATTACGAGTTTGGTCTTAGCTCAATAGAGGCTTCTGCCTGGGTACCCGCCTTTAATTATTGGTTTCATCTATTTATTTATTTTGAGGCCCCGGAAGATAGCTTGGTAAGCTTAACCCTCAAGGGCTCTTACAAGGCTCCCCAGCTCCAGCATTTTGAACAGAAGCTATCACCTGTAAATTCGAAGGTGGAAGACCTTCTGTAGATCAATGTAAAAAACATGTGGCCAAATTGATCTACTCTAGAGATAAGAGTTACACTCGTTTTGATGCTCGGAGGACATGTTCTCCACTTGCCCTGGGCCTGTTAACTAAGGGTAATCTTCCTTCCTATCTGGATTCTCTGGTTAGTCCAAAGTTATATAGAAATCTTTATGCATTCAAGATTTAATTGCTCCTTTTCAACGGTTTTGCTGGGCCGTATGCTAAAGATCCCTTTTTCAGACCGGCTGTGTCCCTGCCCTCTTCAGTCAGGGGACTCCTTGGTACGTATCCTTTTGCATCATCCTTATGTGTACCAACTGAGGCTAAAATGGATTATACTATGTTTTAACAAATGGTCCACATCTTCTTGAGCAACTTTGGAGCAAAAGGTTCCGTTCCTCTTAGAGGACTCTGACCCTCAGCGTACTTATTTTGTTGCTCTTTTTTTGGAGGCTGCAAAGAAGAGTCGAAGGGAGGTGTTCTTAGAGATGGGTCTTGTTTATGTTTTATGGTTTTATTGTTCAAGACCTCGGTCTAAGAACAGGGGGAAAGAAAGATTTCCTGCCACCTCTGGCATGACCTGTTGAGGGTGCAGAGGCCGGTTTTTCTGGGGTGGAGTGACGGTGGTGCGGAGACCCGTCTGGGCTGACCGTTGTGGGCCGGCTCCTCTCCCCCAGGCCGAAGTACGCTCTCCTGGATGAATGCACCAGTGCCGTCAGCATCGACGTGGAAGGCAAGATCTTCCAGGCCGCAAAGGACGCTGGGATAGCATTGCTCTCCATCACCCATCGCCCGTCCTTATGGTATGCCCTGTGCTTTATTTATTTATTTATTTATTTGAATGTTTCTATCCTGCCTTTCCTCGCAGTTCAGGGCGGCTTACCATAATAGTTGTAATAATATCTTTGGGCCGGTCCCATGCTGTCAACTGAACCTGCTTCGCAGGGTGGTTGTGAGGGTATGATGCAAACCGCTTTGGGGAGAAAGACAGGCTATTCGTGAAGCTAATCGATAACAAATAAAGAGGAAGAGTTGGTTTTGATATGCCGACTTTCTTCACCCCTTAAGGGAGACTCAAACCGGCTTACAATCTCCTTCCCCTCCCCACAACAGAGACTCTGTGAGATAGGTGGGGCTGAGAGTGTGACTAGCCCAAGGTCACTCAGCTGGCTTCCTGTGTAGGAGTGGGGAAACCAACCCAGTTCACCAGATTAGCCTCTGCCGCTCATGTGGAGGAGCGGGGAGTCAAATCCGGTTCTCCAGATCAGAGTCCACTGCTCCAAACCACCGCTCTTAACCACGACACCATGCTGGCTCCCCCCTCCTTTTTTCCCAGTGGGGACCCAAAGGGTTTACATCATTCTCCTCTCCTCCATTTTATCCTTACAACAACCCTGTGAGGCTGAGACTGTGACAGGACCATTGTCATAGAGACAGTACCAGTGACAAGGATCTTACCCCTCCTTGACTTCCTGAATCCCCAGTCCATCGTATTTCCCTATTGCTCCCCCTTTCCCAGCCACCACCCACACTGGGGGGGGGTCCTTTTCTATCCTGGAGGCAGAAGCTGCAATTATCTACTGTTACCAGTAGATCAGAGAATCATAGAGTTGAAAGGGACCACCAGGGTCATCTAGTCCAGCCCCCTGCACAATGCAAGAAATTCACAACTACCTCCCCCCCACACCCCCAGTGACCCCTAATCCACGCCCAGAAGGTGGCCATTAAAAAATCCTCCAGGATCCCTGGCCAATCTAGCCTGCAGAAAAATTGCTTCTTCCTGACCCCAAAATGGCAATCGGGTATGCAAGAAGGGGCCACGAGAGCCAAACACTGACGCAACCCTTCCTGCTTTCCCTCTCATGATCTGCCTAAGGTCATAGAACCAGCATTGCTGACAGACGGCCATCTAGCCTCTGCTTAAAAACCTCCAGGGAAGGAGAGCCCACCACCTCCCGAGGAAGCCTGTTCCACTAAGGAACCGCTCTGACTGTTCTTCCTGATGTCTAGACGAAAACTCTTTTGATTTAGTTTCAACCTGAAATTAATGCCGCTAGATTGCAGATGGTCTGTCTTGTCCCTTATCGCTGGGGCAGAGGTCCAAAGCAGATGGAGTGTTTGTGTGTTTTTTGAAGGGAGGGTATCTCTTGAAATAATCACGCTCCACACAGGATTGGAGTGGGTTGACTGTACTAACTGAAGCTTTTCGGCAGGAGCAATAGGCCAAAACTTTCCTTTGTGTGCGTACACAGGAGAAAGGGTCTCTGTTAAATCAGGGTCTGCCTGTCTTACAGACCTCCTTCCCTACCACAAACAGAGACTTCCTTTCCTTTCCACGATCTCTCAGTCAGTCCCTGGCCGCTGTCCCAAGTAAGAAATCATGTCCCCAGCAGGAAGCCGCGTGGGTGGCTGGGTTTGGGGGAGGGGGACATGATCGTCCCTGAAGACTGAGGCTCGCTTTGTTCTCGACTCCCCCCCGGAGTCTGCTGAGCTGAAAGATCCGTCCCCAGTCACAGCCAGGGGATGCCATCCCTGCCCACCCATCGGCCCCAGTGGAACTGAGGAGCTGTACCATAGCTAGTGGGGCAGAGAACTAGAGCAGGGGTGTCAAACATGAGTCACGAGGGCCGAATCCGGCCCCTCGAGAGTTCTTATCCGGCCCGGGAGTCAACCAAGGCAGCCACACACAAACACTCAATCTGGGCTGGCAAGGCATGCCTCGGCCCGACCAAGTGACATTTGTGTCATATCCAGCCCTTGTAACAAATGAATTCAACACCCCTGGCATAAAGCTTTCATTGCTGCGCATTCTGGGGAAAGGGCGGTCAGAGCGTTTCCCCTCCAGGGAGGGAGTCACCAGGCAAGGCCGCCATCACCAGCGCCTCTAAAAAACACGGCCTGTGTTCAAATTTGTTGCGTTGCCAAGAACAGTGAACTTTTTCGTGGGCCCTATTTGTACATCACAACAAACTTCAATCTATGACAGGCGCCGGCTCAGTTGGCTCTCCGAATCGGCTGCTTCCTCCCCTCGCCTGGACAGCCTTGCACAGGAGCGTCAGACATAAGGCCCGTGGGCCAAATCCGGCCCCTTGATAGCTCTTATCCGGCCCACGAGGCAATAGAGGCAGCCACCACCACCCCACACTTGATCTGGGCTGACGAGGCATGGCCCGGCCCGACCAAGTGACATTTATGTCCTATCCAGCCCTCGTACAAACAATTGAGTTTGACACCCCTGAGCCAGAGTGCGGAACAGAGAATGTGAATCGAGGGCAGAGCATCAGCCTAGTACAAAAACCTCAGGGGTCCTCTTCTCTCGCCTCCAGGAAGTACCACACACACCTCCTGCAGTTCGACGGGGAGGGCGGCTGGCATTTCGAAAAGCTGGACCCCGTGGCCCGCCTGTCGCTGCGGGAGGAGAAGGAGCGCCTGGAGCAGCAGCTGGCCGGCGTCCCCAAAATGCAGCAGCGGTTCAACGAACTGTGTCATATCCTGGGCGAGGGCACTGCCTCCGAAGCGGGACAGGTCTGAGATCCGGGCATTCTCTCCCAGCGTCCCCTTCCCCTCTCCCTGCCTGGCTCAGCCATGTGATTGAAGGGTCCGAGGTGCTGGGCCGCAGGGGAGCCGCAGGGGAGGGGCCAGCTGCCGTCCCAGCCAACGGAAGAGGAGCCGCGGCTCCCCTGCGGGGCTCTTCCTGATTTCTAACCCCCTGTTTCCCATGCGCCTAGTAAGCTCCTGCCACCCTTTGGGGCTGGAAGGAAAGAAGCAGTCGGCCCCTTGCATCAAAATGTTTCCAGAGTCCGAGCGGAGGATACCTCCCGTGCATAACAGTGCCTGAAGATCCCAAGACAGTAACCCCGTAAGATCTGCTTCTGGGGTACTTGTGTGAATTGTCTTGCTTCACTGCCAATCTTTGTCCAACATATATATATATATATGCTGATTTTGGGGGGAGGGGGGTTCAAGCTTCCAGCAGCTGCCCTTTCCACTTTGGTGGCCCCTGGACTTCAGATGGACCAAATGCAGCCTTTCTTGGCAAAAACCAACTGCACAAAGTTTGATACGAGTCAAAGCCACGGTTGTAGCACTCCCCGTGGTTGCCATTTATTTATTCCTTTCGGCCATGCCTGGACTGTGACGGTCAATCATGCACTGCGCGACACCGAGTTCCTGGTAGCCAGTTTGAGGGAGTTTTTGTTTGAGACTTGCTTCTCCGAGCAGCACTTTGGTGGAACGGACAGCAGAGGTGCCGGATGGGGCAACGCACATCGTTCTCGACCTGTTGATTTCATCCATCTGCAAGAAACCCCCAGGGTTCCTCGAAAGTTTTTTGAGAGTGAAAAGATGGGAAACGAGCTGTCTGAAAGACGCCGCATGCCCTCTTGCCAATCCTCCTCTGCCTGGCCGGGCTTCATGGAAATATCAGACACATTGCGAAAGGCGGCTTGGCCCATCCACTTTGTTTGACACCCCGCGACAACCGACCAGCGTACCCTAAAAAAGCATCCTCTGCAGCGTATGGGGATATCGCAGAATTCTTTTTAGGACACGCTCGTAAGTTTGTGCAGGGTGATTTCCTTGGCAGAGGATCTCTGACAAAGGTTCCATTCAGGGAAGATGTTTTTGAAAATTGCTTTTTTCCCTAGGTTAATGCAGGCCTTTGCACAGGGGCTCTTGAGAATATAAAGTCTGGCCTGCGTGGCTTCTTATACCTGACCATCTTCATTATGGGGCTGATATTTTCAGCCGAGATGGTCTTCCTTGCCAAAACAGTGGTATTGGGGGTGACTCCAGTGGCCGCAAAATAATTCCCTGCAGGGTTGTTTCTTTTAAAACAAGTTTCTTGTTCAAACGTGTTGACAGTCTAACACACCACGGAGCGCATTCGCCAAGAAACGTAAAGGGGTACCGGAATACTTCCGGCTTAATTTTATCTACCAAATTTCCAGGGGTGTGCATATCCGTATAGAAAACAAGGTGCAATGGTGTAACTTCGCCACCAAAGACGGACTGAAACGACCGAGTTACACCATGCATCTCTTTAGCTGTAATTGCTGTGACCAGGGCCTAAAAAGGGATGGCCCCCTTCGCTCTTCCAAGGTTGGGAAGAGATGCTCGCTCGAATAGTGTTGCTAGGCCAGTGTTTTCCTGCACATAGATGCTTACGTTCTGAAACGTTGAGCTCTCTTTTAAGTAGACCGACGGAGCTTTTCTGCTTAGAAAAGAAGAAGAAAAAAGAGGGAGCGAGACTTGCTGCTAGTTTGTGTTTCCCATGTGAAAGTAACAGACCCGCAAAGTATTCCGACTTGCTGGCAGGTGTTTGAAATGTGTATTAGCTGTAGCTGTCACAAACGTTTTAATCCCGAGATGCCCCCTTTTGTGGTTTGCCCCAAACCTGGCCCCGAGTCTGCGTCCCACTGTCTCTCCTCTCTTGCACGGGCATGCCCTTCTTCACCTCTCTGCCTGTTCACAGGGCGAACCGAGAGGTCAAAACCACTCTCAAGGTGGCTGAGCCAAGGGGCCCTGACGGTGCCAGCTGCCTGTGGCTAGGACCCAGTGCAGGTAGCACTCGGCGAGCCTACACCCAATTCCGCAGCCCGAGTCCCAGCTCAACATCCCCTGCACGAGTAGCCAGCCCCACAGGGAGCTGGGGCTCAGCTTCCTGCTGCCCTCTTGAGCAGTGGGGAGTTAAAGGGCCCACCCTCCCCTGCCAACCATGCCCGTCCCATGCCGCCGGCTGCCTCTCAGCAACTGGCAAACTGCTCCCCCTTGTCCAGGCTCTGGTGAAATATCCATCCTAGGTCCTGAGGACCCGCTGAGTTCTCAGCCGCCCGGCTTGGCTTTTCCAGGGGCCCTTTGCAGTCCCAGAGCAGCAAGCAGAGACGGGCCGTCGCATCAGCCCCCCCCCCCCCGACTGAGCCACGCTTCATGGCGCATTCTCCTTGGCGGCTTACAAGCCCCCCCCCTGCTTGCGAATCCTGTCCCCTGCCCCCAAACTGAAATCTAGCCCAGTGCCCTGAGGACCTTCTGGGCGAGCCTTCCCAGTCTGGGATAAACACATTGGGCTGAAATGCCACACTGCTCGGGGCAGAGCTAGCGTATCGTCTGGACACGTAGGGGAGCAAACAGATAATCCCGTACGCATTCGGGTGCCCGAAGCAAAGAGAAAGGCTTTGTGGCCTGGCCTTTATTGCACTGGACTCCTGTGGAGATCACAGTAGTGAAGGCATGATAAAATCTTGGCGTAGCAAGAGAGCTGTCATGTCACTTGGCAAGTCAAGATGCTGTTTTGGCATGAGTCCTTGCCAGTGCCCATGGGAGCGAGTAAAACGATTTAACCTTTGCTTTGGGGCTTTTTCAGTCCAGAGCTTAAGTTGGCTGAACTTCTCCCCCAAGGCCTCCAAGCCTCCCCCTGACCATCTCCCCCCCCAAAGCCTCCTTCTGCTCACCTCTCCTCAAAGGCCTCCAAGCTTTCCTCAGCCCACCTCTCCCCAAAGCCTCCCTCTGCTTACTTCTCCCCAAAGGACTCCGAGCCTCCCTCTGCCCCTCTCACCTGAGGCCTCTGCCATCTGTCTCCCAAGGTCTCCCTCTGCCCACCTCTCTCCCAAGGCCTCCAAGCTTCCCTCTGCCCACCTAGCCACTCTCACACCTTTCTCCAATGCTCAGGATGGCTACCTGTTCACTCGGGGGGGGGGGCTTGTGATTTTCAGGCTGTGCTTTCCTTCTCTTGAGCCAAACCCCTGGATGTTTCGAGGAGCACATAAGCAGGTCTCCAGCCGGTTTGATGGAGGCCAGAGGGTTGGGGAAGCCTCCCCTATCTCTCTCCTCTCCCACCTTCCTAGGCTGCTACACTCGGGCTGGATCCGCACGGTTTCAAGAAAGCAAGGTAGCAAGGAAGATTTCAGTATCACTTCAGAGTTCAGGGGCAGGGCGGGTCCCTTTTCTTTAAAAAAATTCAAAACTCTCCGGGAGAGGGGTTGGCTACGGCCCTCCTGCTTGGCACGCTAGCTTCTGTTTGCAGCCTGGGGTGGTACAACCCATTCCTCCACCTTGTTCTGCTAACATGCTTTGCTTTGGTCTGAGCCATGCTCAATTCCCGTGCGTCCCCGTGGGAGACGCAGAAGCCAGGGAGCAATTTTCCTTTCTCCTTGTCCCCCTGACAGAAGCAGAAGCCAGGGAGCAATTTTCCTTTCTCCTTTTCCCCTCGACAGAAGCAGAAGCCGGGGAACAATTTTCCTTTCTCCTTGTCTCCCCGACAGAAGCAGAAGCCATGGAGCAATTTTCCTTTCTCCTTGTCCTCCCGACAGAAGCAGAAGCCGGGGAACAATTTTCCTTTCTCCTTGTCCTCCCGACAGAAGCAGAAGCCGGGGAACAATTTTCCTTTCTCCTTGTCCCCTCGACATAAGCAGAAGCCAGGGAACAATTTTCCTTTCCCCCTTGTCCCCCCCGACAAGGAGAAAGGAAAATTGTTCCCCAGCTTCTGCTTCTCCCACGGGGACCCACGGGAATCCCCCCGACAAAGAGAACGGAAAATTGTTCCCTAGCTTCTGCTTTTCCCACGGGAACCCACAGGGATCCCCCGACAAGGAGAATGGAAAATTGCTCCGCAGCTTCCGCTTCTCCTCGCCACCTTGGAAAAAAACATCTAGCTGCTCAGGACTCCTGTTCTCTCCCCCTCGCGGTGGAATTGTTCTCCTGTTACCTGGAGAGGTAGAGGTAACTTATCCGCCACTGGCTCAAGACACCCCCCCTTTGCTTTGATTCCTGATCGGACCCTCTACCTCCAGCCAAACCAGTTCAGCCAAGCCAAGATGCAAACGCTCGTGTGAACGTACCGCATCCTTCTCTTGCCGGTGAAAAACGTTTGGTCTGCCCGTTGTGGAATAGATGTGAAACCACATAAATACTTGGCAGCAAAGAGAACTTCTGGATGTGCTTATAACTGAGGGAGTTGGATTCAACTTCGATTATTATTATTTTTTCCCTTCCCTCCGTTAACTTTAACGGTAAAAGTTGCTAATTTATATCAATGCAGTGTCTGTATGTGAATTTTGTAAGATTGTTTTCAAAAGCTCCAAATTAATCTTTTGGCCCATCTTTTGAATCCCGCCATTCACCTTTGGAGAAAAATCCAGCAAGCACAAAATACCATTCAATTGTTTTTTTTGGGGGGGGGGTTGGTTGTGGGGGGAGGAGGCAGAGCGTGCCCCCTTTCGTGGCAATTTAAGCCTGGGTCGAAATAACAGATTCATACAATGGAAGGAGACTGTCCGCCCCGGTGCCAGAATTTTACAAACTATGCAACAAAGACTCTCTTTCTCCGTCGTTTTGTACGTGCAAAATTGCCACCCTACCCACCATCCCTAACCCCTTCCCTCTATTCTCACAGTGCCTTATATGCTGTCAGAAGCCAGCTCCGTTCAGATGACGATCATAAAATAAAATATTATGGATTACGAACAGCTTGTCAGCGTGATTGAGAACTTGCTGAACAGCGCACAAGCTACAAAGTGCGTGGCAGCGGACACGCAGTAGCGATAAAAACTGTGTTTGCCCCTGGGAGACCTGTGTCCACTGGGGAGGGGCCGTGGCTCAGTGGTAGAACATCTGCTTGGCACGCAGAAGGTCCCAGGTTCAATCCCCGGCATCTCCAGTTAAAGGGACTTGGCACAAAGGTGATGTGAAAGACCCCTGCCTGAGACCCCGGAGAGCCGCTGCCGGTCTGAGTAGACAATACTGACTTTGATGGACCTTGATGGTCTGATTCAATATAAGGCAGCTTCATGGGTGTTCATGTGATCTCGGAAAGACAATCGAAGATAGAGAAAACTGAAGTACTTTCTTCCTTTCCCCCTGTTCTGAGACCGAGGTCTTGAACAATAAAACTTAAATAAGACCCATCTCTAAAAACACCTCCGTCTCTTCTCTGTAGCCTCCAAAAAATAGCAACAAAATAAGTACTCTGAGGGTCAGAGTCCTCTAAGAGGAACTGAACCTTTTGCTCCAAAGTTGCTCGAGAAGTCGTGGACCATTTGCTAAAACATGGTATAATCCGTTTTAGCCTCAGCTGGTACACGTAAGGATGATGCAAAAGGGTACGTACCAAGGAGTCCCCTGACTGAAGAGGGCAGGGACACAGCCGGTCTGAAAAAGGGATCTTTAGCATACGGCCCAGCAAAACCATTGAAAAAGGTCCATTAAATCTTGAATGCGTTAAGATTCTACGTAACTTTGGACTAACCAGAGAATCCAGATACGGTAGGAAGGAAGATTACCCTTAGATAACAGGCCCAGGGCACACGGAGAACATGTCCTCTGAGCATCAAAATGAGTGTATAGATCAATTTGGCCACATGTTTTTTACGTTGATCTACAGAAGAAGAGTAAAGGTCTTCCACCTTCAAAACCAAAGTACTGGATAATGCTAAAGGTGCCTTGCCTAAGTTACCTTTAATACCTTTAGGGGAGGGGCCGTGGCTCAGTGGTAGAGCATCTGCTTGGCATGCAGAACGTCCCAGGTTCAATCTCCGGCATCTCCAGTTAAAGGGACTAGGCAAGTAGGTGATGTGAAAGACCTCAGCCTGAGACCCTGGAGACCCACTGCTGGTCTGAGTAGACAATACTGACTTTGATGTACCCAAGGGTCTGGTTCAGTAGAAGGCAGCTTCACGTGTTCAATATCACAAACACCCGCACAAAAAGGAGTTCAAACAAATGTCCAGGCGTCTGCTCTGTAAATAAAAGGCGTAGAGATTTCCTTCGTTTCTTAGTGCAAGCTGAAAAGTCGAGGAAGGGCCTTGGAATATCCCCGGGGTGGTGCTGGGACACCCCCAGCTCTTCCTGCTTTGGTTTCATGTACCCTAGTTCTGTAGGGTCCCCCTTTTGGACGCACCACCTTAACGTGGTGAGGGGGTTTGTGCGTGTCAGCGTACTTTGGCCCCATTATGAGAAGTCAAGAGTCACCGGAAAAGACAATCATGCTAGGAAAAGTGAAAGGCAGCAGGAAAAGAGGAAGACCCAACAAGAGATGGATCGACTCTATAAAGGAATCCAGGGCCCTCAGTTTGCAAGACCTGAACAAGGCTGTTAAGGATAGGATGTTTTGGAGGACACTGATTCATAGGGTCACCGTGAGTCAGAAGCGACTTGATGGCACTTAACACACACGTGATCATTAGGGTATATAACAGCCACAGTATTCCCTTTTACTACGTACAGGTGTGAAAGCTGGACAATGAAAAAAGCTGATAGGAAGAAAGTAGATTCCTTTTAAATGTGGAGTTGGAGGAGAGGGTTACGGATACCGTGGACTGCCCCAAAAAAAACAAATCAGTGGGTTTTAGATCAAATCAAGCCTGAATTGACCCTAGAAGCTAAAATGACTAAACTGAAGCTATCGTACTTAGGTCATATTATGAGAAGAGAAGAGTCACCAGAAAAGACGGTCATGCCAGTTGAGGGCAGCAGGAAAAGAGGAAGACCCAACAAGAGATGGATTGACTCTATAAAGGAAGCCACAGCTCTCAGTTTGCAGGATCCGAGCAGGGCTGTTAAGGTTAGGACACTTTGGAGGACATTGATTCACAGGGTCGCTATGAGTCGGAAGCAACTTGACGGCGCTTAACACACACGCAGTTGTGTGGGTGTGCGCTGCACTGCAGAGACAACATTATTTAGGTTAGAATAGTTTTGGCTTAGGGCTGCCCACTCTGGCTTGGGAAATTCCTGGAGATTTGGGTGCGGAGCCTGGGGAGGGTAGGATTTGGGGGAGGGGAGGGAGCTCAGTGGGGCATCATGCCATCCAGTCCACCCTCCACAGCTGCCGATTCCTCCAGGGCAACTGATCTCTGTAGTCTGGAGGGCCGTTGTAATCGCAGGAGAACGCCAGGTTCCACCTGGAGGTTGGCAACCCAGTTATGAGATAATGTTTATGGAGCTTGAGTTTCGTAAGGGGAGAAAAACCCCAGATTCCTGCCTCCAAGGAACCTGTAGTTTAAATTGCAGCTGGGGAGGATGAGAAGAGACAAATATGATGGATTAATGTGAGCAAATTGAGGAGGAGGAGGAAGAAGAAGGAGGGTTGGTTTTTGTATGCCGACTTTCTCTACCACTTAAGGAAGAATCAAACTGGCTTACAACCCCCTTCCCCTCCCCACAACAGACACCCTGTGAGGTAGGTGGGGCTGAGAGAGCCGTAAGAGAGCTGTGACTAGCCCAAGGTCACCCAGCTGGCTTCATGTGGAGGAGTGGGGAAACAAATCCAGTCCACCAGATTAGCCTCCGCCGCTCGGGTGGAGGAGTGAGGGAATCAAACCCGGTTCTCCAGATCAGAGTCCGCCGCTCCAAACCACCGCTCTTAACCACTACAACGCGCTGGCTCTCCTAAAGAGCTGAGCTGACGTTTTCTTGAGGAAAGTGAGTTTTGAGGAGGGATTTGCATGCTTTATTAACTGGTGCTGTGCCTGGCTGATCCTGGGAGAGGGAAAAGGGAAGGCTTAACTATATGGGTTTCTTGTCTCTGGGTCAGAAGGAAGGAAAAGGACGTGGGCCCTACGATCCCTTTGCGTGGGATGAATGACATCTCACCCCTTTGGCAGGGACTAGGAGTCCCGCCCTTCCCTCAGCTTTTCCAACACTTTGCATAGCTCATAATGCCAATGAGGCATAATTACAGGCAATTATTTTAAGAAGTGGACACATGACATTCATTTAGACATGGTTGGAATAAATGAAAATGTGCCGCCCCATTAATAATGACGGTGCAGATTTGGATTTTAATTAAACTAGAGATCATTAATTGCATGGTGTTTATTATAGAGGCTAAGTCCTCTAAGAGTCAGGGTGGCACCAGAGGGCTGTCCAAAGTGTTAGTTCTTTGGGGGTTCCGCTCCCCCCCCCAATAGATGCATCTACCAGATGAACAAGTTTTCTTGTCCTCTCTCTGGCTATTCCTTGCAAAGAAAAAGAAAAAGAAGGGTTCGTTTTTATACCCCACTTTTCACTACCTTTAAGGACTCAAAGCGGCTTACAATCGCCTTCCCCTCCCCACAACAGGCATCTTGTGAGGTAGGTGGGGTTGAGAGAGTTCGGAAAGAACTGTGACTAGCCCAAGGTCACGCAGCAGGCTTCATGTGGAGGAGTGGGGAATCGAACCCGGTTCACCAGATTATAAAGTCCGACTCTCATGTGGAAGAGAGGGGAATCAAACCCGGTTATTTGTTCTTCCTATCAATAATAGGACTCTAAGCTGTAATTCCATTAATTTATTGGTCATTTGTATGGATATATGCACCTACACCTGTGCATTATGTATACACACAGAGACAGGCACACACATATATATGTACTCATTTATAATATACATGAATATTTGTTCCAGAGGGTAGCTATGTTAATCTGCAGTGGAATAACGAGATGATGAAGAAGAAGAGTTGGTTTTTATATGCCGACTTTCTCTACCACAATCACCTTCCCTTCCCCTCCTCACAACAGACACCCTGTGAGGTAGGTGGGGCTGAGAGAGTTCAGAGAGAACTGTGACTAGTCCAAGGTCACCCAGCAGGCTTCATGTAGAGAAAGAAGAAGAAGAGTTGGTTTTTATATGCCAACTTTGTCTACCACTTAAGGAAGAATCGAACCAACTTACAATCGCCTTCCCTTCTCCTCCCCACAACAGACACCCTGGGAGGTAGGTGGGGCCGAGAGAGCTGTGACTAGCCCAAGGTCACCCAGCAGGCTTCATGTGGAGGAGTGGGGGATCAAACCTGGTCCTCCGGATCAGACTCCGCCGCTCCAAACCACCGCTCTTAACCGCAACACCATGCTGGTATGCATAACCTCACTCCCTGATATTTTGTGGTTGCCTCCGCCTCCTTCGACAGCCATTTTGTGGTTCCGCCCACCACCCTGTGTCCAAATTTCAAAGGTGCCCGCAAGCTCAAAAAGGTCAGGGACCCCTGGAGTAGACAACAGTGACCTTTACAGACCTATGGTCTGACTCAGTATTCAGTAGCTTTGCCTGTTTGCAAATGCTTAGGGTTTCCAGGTCCCTCTTCGCCACCAGCAGGAAGTTTTTTTGGGTGGAGCCTGAGGAGGGCAGGGTTTGGGAAGGAGAGGGACTTCAATGCCATAGAGTCCAGTGGCCAAAGCGGTCATTTTCTCCCGGTGACCTGATCTCTATCGGCTGGAGATCAGTTCTAATAGTGGGAGATCTCCAGCTAGTACCTGGAGGTTGGAAACCCTAGCGTTGGGGTTACAGGACATATTCAAATATCATTTCCCTTGCACCAATTGTTTCTTGGCTTCAAGCCGTTGCGGAGCCACTTGGATCCTCGTCTCCGTTTGGAGCTCGCCAGGGTTGCCAACAGTTGGCCTTCTCCTCGCTTTGCGGGCTACGGATTCCGTGCCGGACGGAACGACGAGGAGTTCCGAGGTTGTAGCCAGGCAGGGAGGTGTACTTGGCCAATTGCTTTTCAGCTGCAAATGTTGGAAAGCAGAGGGTGTCCAGAGGCAATAATCCTAAATTATCTGCTTAAAATAGCTTTCGTATCTGTCAAGAGTGATCTTCCCTGGAAGGAGGTTGTCTTGCTCCTGAAAGCTACGGCTGAATTATGTACCAAGAAAATAGAGTGAACCTGATTGAGGGCCGGCATCAACAGATAGCATTTTTTGGAGGAGGAGGAGGAGGAGGAGGAGGAGGAAGAATAAGAAGGAGAAGAAGAAGGAGGAGGAGGAGGAGGAGGAGGAGGAGGAGGAGGAGGAGGAGGAGGAGGAGGAGGAGGAGAAGAAGAAGAAGAAGAAGAAGAAGAAGAAGAAGAAGAAGAAGAACCTACCGTAATTGAAGAAGAAGAAGAACCTAATTGAGGGCCGGCATCAACAGATAGCATTTTTTGGAGGAAGAGGAGGAGGAGGAAGAAGAAGGAGGAGGAGGAGGAGGAGGAGGAGGAGGAGGAGGAGAAGAAGAAGAATTTTTATATGCCGACTTTCTCTACCACTTAAGGAAGAATCAAACCGGCTTACCATCACCTTCTCCTCCCCACAACAGACGCCCTGGGAGGTAGGTGGGGCTGAGAGAGCTGTGGACTAGCCCAAGGTCACCCAGCAGTCTTCATGTGGAGGAGTGGGGAAACCAACCCGGCTCACCAGATTAGCGTCCGCCGCTCCTAGCCACTACTCTTAACCACTACACTATTACACCACTCTACCAGTGTCACAGGTAAGTGATTTCACTCTCTGGGATTCCATGGTCTGGTAATAGCCTGGGAATGTACGCTTCAAATGCAAAGTACAGAATGAGCAGTCAATAAACTGGTCTCCTCAAAACCCATGGATAAATGTGCACAGTGTAATGTGATGCTATGCATATTTACCCTATTAGTAAGTAAGTCCTATTGTGCTTTAATGGGGCTTGCCGGATACAGCCTGCACCACCCCACCCATGCAGTGGTAGAAACCTGAGATTGCTCTCTCTCTCTCTCTCTCGGCCCTTTCGCACATACCAAATAATGCACTTTCAATCCACTTTCGCTGCCCTTTGCAGCTGGATTTGACTGTTTACGCATGGGAGATTTTTGCCTTGGATTTGCCGCTCTCTAGATGCACATTTCCCCCATCCGAATTCTCAAAACTCTGCATGGGGGGCTTATTGGTGAGTTTTGAGAATTCAGATGGGGAAAATGAGCATCTAGAGAGCGGCAAATCCAAGGCAAAACCTCCCATGCATAATAGTCAGAGGATCGCTAGGAATGCCTCCTATAGGGTCTGTCTGCTGTCCACTCACCTACGGGAGGGGCTGTGGCTCAGTGGTAGAGCCTCTGCTTGGCATGCAGAAGGTCCCAGCTTCAATCCCCGGCATCTCCAGTTAATGGGTCTAGGCAAGTAGGTGATGTTTAAAGACCCCTGCCGGAGACCCTGGAGAGCCGCTGCCGGTCTGAGTAGAAAACACTGACTTAGATGGACCAAGGGTCTGATTCATGCATTGATGTGATCTCCAGCATCTCCAGTTAAAGGATTCGGGTGGTAAGTGGTGTGGAAAACCTCCGCCTGAGACCTTGGAGAATGCCAGCCAAAACAGGCAATACCGATCTCGAGAGATCGAAGGTCTGAGTCAGGAGATGATAGCTCCAGGTGTTTGCCTTCTAGGAGGACAGGTGACCAAGAAGCAAGGGTGCCTCCTAGTGGTGGCAGCAGCAGCAGCAACTGCTTGTCCATCCATGCTGGTAGGATGCCAGCGCCATCTACCTGTGTCATGGCCATACCTGGGAGGGGACCTCCTGGAAAGCACCTTTCCAAGGACCCCCAAAACCTGGCCCTGACACGATGTGTGTCTTTGGCACAATGTGTATATTTGAAAGCCAGCGTAGTGCGGTGGATAAGAGCGGTGGACTCTAATCTGGAGAACTGGGTTTGATTCCCCGCTCCTCCACATGAGCGACAGACTCTAAGTTGGTGAACCGGGATCAATTCCCCGCTCCTACATGTGCAGCCTGCTGGGTGACCTTGGGCCAGTCACCGTTCTCTTCGGACTCTCTCAGCCCCACCGACCTCAGAAGGTATCTGTTGTGTGGAGAGGAAGGGAAGGAGTTTGTAAGCCGGTTTGATTCTCCTTAAAAGAAGAGTTGTTCAGACCAAGGCTCATGACGTCCAGCAGTCTGTTCACACACAGTGGCCAACCAGGTGCCTCTAGGAAGCCCCCAAGCAAGACGACTGCAGCAGCATTTATCCTGCCTGTCTTCCACAGCACCTAATATAATAGGCATTCTCCTCTGACCCTGGAGAGAATAGGTGTGCAACAACAAAAGAGGGGGGAAACTAAATGGAACTCAGCCAGAGTACTGATTCAAAATCAAAGAGGTTGAGCTGAAAAATGCTAAAATTACAAATTTATAAATTTTAATAAGGTGCACATTCAAGTTAAAAACATAGGCCTCTAGCATGGGCAAAACTTTCACATTCAATGTATACAAACATGAACACCTACGATGTACAATCTTATATTGACCAAAGTAGGATCCAAAAAAGGACCAGACGCGTTTCGGCCTAAGAAGGCCTTCCTCAGTGGTCAGTAATATGGTTATAATTTAGCACACATCCTGATAATATAATTATATCATAAAGAACAGTAAAAAATGTATAAAAGCCCTCCTAGTATAGGGTAGCTCCCTGTATGTTTATTTATTTCTTTTATACTAGAACGTGGCTTCCATGTCTCATCTTCTGTTGCATGTCGGGCTCTTAAGGATGTGTATACATCAAGCAGTGTAATAGGTCAAGTGAGAATAGGTATGCACCATGACTAGTATTCATTTTGACTAGCAGCTATGGATAGCCCTTTCCTCCATAAGAACGTAAGAAAAGCCCTCAGCCTTTTTCATCGTCCAACTTTCATAGCCATACATAGTACTGTAACATCTTGTAGTATATTGCAATTGTGGCTACAAAGGTTTGCTTCAAAGCGAGCATGTATAATGGAGGTTGGGGAGACAGAGAGACACGGCCGGAGCATCAGTTAGAGTCCACGAAACTAAAAGGACAGAAAAGACAGAGGGAAGAAGAAGAAGAAGCAGGAGGAGGAGGAGGAGCAGGAGGAAGAAGAAGAAGAGGAGGAGGAGCAGGAGGAAGAAGAAGAAGAGGAGGAGGAGCAGGAGAAAGAAGAAGAGGAGGAGGAAGAAGCAGAAGAAGGAGTTGGTTTTTATATGGTAGATTTTCTCTACCACTGAAGGAAGTATCAAAGCGGCTTATAATAACCTTCCCTTCCCCTCCCCACAACAGACACCCTGTGAGGTAGGTGGGGCTGAGAGAGTTCTGAGACAGCTGTGACTAGCCCAAGGTCACCCAGCTGGCTTCATGTGGAGGAGTGGGGAATCAAACCCGGTTCTCCAGATCAGAGTCCACTGCTCCAAGCCACCGCTCTTAACCTCTACACCACGCTGGAGACGGTGCTTTCTCAGTGGGTTGTGAGCACAGTGCTCAGAAGGGAAGTGGGGAGGTTAGGGAGAGGCGGTATGCGATTAACAACGTTGAGTCCAAATGTTGAAAAACCCTGATGCAGGGAGTTTCCTTAATTCAACTGCTGAGTCCAGAAATATCATCACATGATGTTGCGTGTCTGTCTCACTGGCTCCGCTGGCAGAAGCAAACTTTTTCTGTCGTGCTTTTTTAAGGATCTGCTGAACTCCTAAGTTCCTGTTTCGGTTTGTGTCCTTTTCTCAGACCTCACGTGGTGCCAGAGGGCATCCCGGTCAGATCCCCAGAGCTGGATTTTAGCTGCAAAAAAACGAAACAGCAGTGAAGAGGGCAGGGGAGTCTGACCCAATATAGATTGGGGGCCGTGATGCCATCTGTGTGATCATGTTGCCAACATGGGTGCATGCACACACACAAGTAACTGCTTGATGTTGATGATGAGGCCCACGGGCATGTCTGGTAAACATAGAAACATACAGCTGGAAGGGACCTCAAAGGTCATCTAGTCCAACCCCCTACACGATGCATGAAATCTACAACTACCTCCGCCCCCACTGACTCCTGCTGTATGCCCAGAGGAACTCCCCACCCCAGGATGTGGTGATGGCTGCCAACTTGGAAGGCTTTAAGAGGGGAGTGGACATGTTCATGGAGGATGGGGCTATCCATGGCTGCTGGTCAAAATGAATGCTAGTCATGATGCATACCTATTCTCTCCAGTATCAGAGAAGCATGCCCATTATGTTGGGTGCTGTGAAACACAGGCAAGATAATGCTGCCGCAGTCGTCTTGCTTGTGGGCTTCCTAGAGGGACCTGCTTGGCCACTGTGTGAACAGACTACTGGACTTGATGGGCCTTGGTCTGATCCAGCAGTGCTTTCATTATGTTCTTATGGAGGATGGGGTTATCCATGGCTACTGGCCCAAATGAATAATAGTCATGATGTGTACCTATCCTCTCCAGTCTCAGAGGAGCATGCCTACTACATTTGGTGCTGCTGAACACAGGCAGGATGGTGCTGCTGCAGTCGTCTTATCTGTGGGATTCCTAGAGGTCCTTGGTTGGCCACTTTGTGAACAGACTGCTGGACTTGATGGGCCTTGGTGTGATCCAGCAGGGCTTTCCTTATGTTCTTGGGAAGGCGAAAACCCTCCAGGATCTCTGGCCAATCTGGCCTGGAGGAAAATTCCTTCCTGACCCCAAAGTGGCGACTGGCATAAACAAACGCAGAAGAATTGACAGACTCGTGTGCATGAACCAGCCCGGGAAAATGACATTTGCGGTGACATTCAAACTGGATCCGGCGTGTGGGTGTTGCAACCACACGTCATCTGAATTGCCCCTAATTGGCTTACTGGGTGCAATCTCCCTGTGGAGGAAAGACTGGATCCGATACCCGAAGCTGTCTGCTCCGATTTTTATTTTTTTAACGATTTATTTAGATTTCTATCCGGCCCTCCCTGGCCACAGCCGATGGGGTATTTAAACACAAACGGAGATTTTGCGAATGGCGAGGCCAGTCAACAAGGGCCGCCCCGTAAAGACTAACAAAAATTTATTTCGGCAGGAGCTTTCAAGAGTCAGAGCTTCCTTCCTAAGATGAGGGGGGGAGGAAGTTAGAAAGAGTAAAAACAGCGCCAATCAAAAGAGAAATAAGTTCACCTACAGGAAGTGTGAGACGCAGAATCAACATTGGATCAAATGCAGGATGTAATGAGTCAGAGGAACAAATATCTGTCGGGTAGGATACGCGATAGGTTAGCACTTACATGATTTGGGAAGCCAAGATCCCTGTTAAGCCCTTCATTCTTTCCTTGTCCTGAATTTGAGAACGAGCTGAATTTGTGAACGGATTCTAATTCAGCGTTTTCCTGCTGGATGCCACCTATACAATTCTTTTGAAAGAAGGATGTGCTTTCCTAGAGGTACCTGGTTGGCCCCTGTGTGACCAGACTACTGGACTTGATGGGCCTTGGTCTGATCCAGCAGGGCTTTCCTTATGTTCTTACGGAGGATGGGGCTATCCATGGCTACTAGTCCAAATGGATACTAGTCATGATGCACAGCTATTCTCTCCAGTATAGGCTATCACACTATCGAATTATATTAACAATGTTATTTATATTTCACATAGAAGAAGAAGAGTTGGTTTTTATATCACGGCTTTCTCTACCACTTAAGGAAGAATCAACCCTGCTTACAATTGCCTTCGCTTCCCCTCCCCACAACAGACACCCTCCGAGGTAGGTGGGGGCTGAGAGAACTGTGACTAGCCCAAGGTCACCCAGCTGGTCTCATGTGGAGGAGCGGGGAAACAAATCCGGTTCGCCAGATTAGCCTCCGCCGCTCATGCGGAGGAGTGGGGGAATCAAACCCGGTTCTCCAGATCAGACACCACTGCTCCAAACCACCGCTCTTCATCACTACACCAGCCTTACAATCGACAGTAGTGTAGTATAATGCAAGAACAACCATGTGTCACACTTCTATAATTTTCTACAACATTAACAACTAAATTGTACAATTTTTCAACACAATGAAAGAATCATGTCACTCACAACTCACACTATATGCATGTAAATTTCAAAGTCATGCACCTGAGCGTGTGAAACGGACTTCCATGGGCTTGTATGGATTGATACGAAGGGATTCACGTTTGCTTCAACCACAAAGTTTATTTACGGACTAGGCGTTTTTGGCTGTGAAATTTACGTGCTTATAGCGTGAGCTGCGAGTGACATGACTCTTTCATTGTGTTGAAAAATTGTACAGTTTAGGGACACATTGTTAATGCTGGAGAAAATCATAGAAGTGTGATGCATGGTTGTCCTTGTATTGCACTACACTGCTGTGGGTTGTAAGGTTTATATGGAATATAAATAACACCATTAATATAATTCGATAGTGTGTCAGCCTATACTGATTTTGTCATTGTATTTTTGGTATAGAGGTGTTTCTTTCTTTGGATTCCTATGTACATTGCCACTTTTTAACCTGACCATTCATGAGCAATCCAGGGTTTTCCTGCATTGGTCGGGCGAGGAAGGTGAGGTTGGTAAGGGATTTATCATCAAGGTATCTAATTCTTAACGTCGTCAAATCTGTGGATGCTTAAATCCACAGATTGGAGCTGTGAACAGACAAGACAGATCTGTCTAGAAACTTGGAAAAGGTGGGAAAGAGAGAAGCAGGAAAAATTGAGGATATGGGGGTTGCCAGGAGGAGCGAAAGAAGAAAGGGCATGGGGATGTGAGCGCAGGGGGAAATGAGGTGCCTTCTGCAAGTCCCCGCGGGTTCCCCGTTGTGCAATTGAGCCTGGGTGGTGGCTCACACCATTCAACTGGGCCAAAGTTTCTCAGGGGGTGACTGGGGGCGGGGGGGGGGGAGAGAGAAGGCGGCAAACCTGAAGGGGGGGAATTGGCCTAACTTTTTACCCAGGCTTTTAAGTCTGGGGGTTATCTTATCAGCTTTTTAATGGTCTGCTCCTTTATGGATAGTTTTTAAGCTGCTTATGCCTAACGGCTTGTGTTTCATACAACAGCCACTATGGTGTAGCGGTTAAGAGTGTAGGTTCAATATCTGGGAGACCCAGGTGTGAGTCCCCACTCATGCCATGGAAACTTGCCGGCCATTTATGCACGACTGTTCCCTCGGGTTGCCAACCTCCAGGCACTAGCTGGAGATCTCCTGTTATTACAACTGATCTCCAGCCGACAGAGATCAGTTCCCCTGGAGAAAACGTCCGACTCGGCTATTGGACTTTATGGCATTGAAGTCGCTCCCGTCCCCAAACCCTGCCCTCCTCAGGCTCCGCCCCAAAAACCTCCCTCCGGTGGTGAAGAGGGACCTGGCAACCCTACTGTTTCCTAACGGTCATGCTGCCAACTACCTTGGTCTGATGATGATGATGATGATGATGAGAAGAAGAAGAAGAAGAAGAAGAAGAAGAAGAAGAAGAAGAAGAAGAAGAAATAATATGCTGACTTTCTCTACCACTTAAGGCAGAATCAAACTGGCTTGCAACCACCTTCCCTCCCCACAACAGACACCCTGTGGGGTAGGTGAGGCTGAGAGAACTGTGACTAGCCCAAGGCCACCCAGCTGGCTTCATGCCTAGGAGTGGGGAAACAAATCCAGTTCACCAGATTAGCCTCCGCCGCTCACCTGGAGGAGCGGGGAATCAAACCCGGTCCTCCGGCTCAGACGCCACCGCTCCAAACCACCGCTCTTAACCACTACACCATGCAGAGCTTTCCTTACGTTCTTACAGGGGACGGAGCTAGCCACGGCTACTAGTCCAAACGGCTACCGGCCAGGATGCACACCCATTCTCCCCAGCATCCCAGGAGCCTGCCCTTCAGGCCGGGGGCTGTGAAACCCGGGGGGTGGGGGGATCACGGGCACGATGCCCTTAACCAGGGGTCGGCAAACTCATTAATCAAAAGAGCCAGATATCAACAGTACAACGATTGAGATTTCTTTTGAGAGCCAAATTTCTTAGACTTAAACTATACAGATAGGTACGCTGCTTATTAACTTAATAAACTTTAATTAAAGTTAATTCACAGTGGGTAGCCGTGTTAGTCTGTTTGCAGTAGTCAAAAAGGGCAAGAGTCCAGTAGCACCTTCAAGACTAACAAAAATATTTTCTGGTAGGGTATGAGCTTTCGTGAGCCACAGCTGAAGAAGTGAGCTGTGGCTCACGAAAGCTCATACCCTACCAGAAAATATTTTTGTTAGTCTTGAAGGTGCTACTGGACTCTTGCCCTTTTTAATTAAAGTTGTAAGTCTTAATTAAACTATAGGTACACGGAATAAAACTTGATATCATACTGAATAGCGATCTTATTTATTGATATAGTCAAAAAGGGCAAGAGTCCAGTAGCACCTTAAAGACTAACAAAAATGTTTTCTGGTAGGGTATGAGCTTTCGTGAGCCACAGCTCACTTCTTCAGATATCTGAAGGAATGAGCTGTGGCTCACGAAAGCTCATACCCTACCAGAAAATATTTTTGTTAGTCTTTAAGGTGCTACTGGACTCTTGCCCTTTTTGACTACTGCAAACAGACTAACACGGCTACCCACTGTGAATTATTTATTGATAACAATTAAATTGTAAGTCCCTGCCATTTCCCCCTCCCCGTCGTCCTCGTCTGGAGGCCAGGTCGACCGCCATAGAAAGCCTATTGGTGGACCTGGCCTCCGGCGGAGTCCCATTGGGAGGCCAGGTCGACCCACTGGCTTTCTTGGCGGTTGACCTGGCCTCCGGAGGCCCCTAGAAGCCAATGGGTAGAGCTGGTGGCGAGCGTCGGCCTGCAGAGGGCGCCTTGGGGCCGGGAGCCGGCCAGCCCCGGGGCCTTTGGGAGGGGGCGGGCAGCCGGGCTGGGCCGGGCTGGGCGGGGGCGGAGGGTGGAGGGAGCCGAGCGGGGCGGGCGGCCGTGCATTGTGGGCGAGCAGCCGGGCCGCCGCGGGCTGGGAGCGGCGCCTCGTCCCGGACTCGGGGACCGGCCAGGTAAGGCGCTGCAAGGAGCTGCATGCAAAACTTCTTTCTCCCTGCACCTTTGCACCTTTCCCTCGCCTTTGCAATGGCCCCCCTCGCCTCTCCGCCCGCCCTTCCAATTGGGATGCCAGCCTCCCGGCGGGGGGCTGCAAATCCCCGGGAATCCCAGCTGATCCCCAACCAGATCAGGTTTTCCCCCCCTTGCAGAAAAAGGGCTGCTTTGGAGGAGCGGGAGGTTCTGGCATTGCACCCTGTCCTCCCCGGATCCATCCCCAGATCTCCGGGAACCGCCCCGCCGGGAGCTGGCAACCGCCCCCCGCCGCCGGTCCCCGCGTTCTCACGCCTCCGCCCCGAGGGGGGGGACGACCCCTCGCTCCGGCTCGGTCCTCCCCCCCTTCTTTACACTTTTTTTTTTAAAGTCTTTTATTTTGCAAATGAGCTTTTCCAGGGAGGGGCCGCGATTGTCTTGGGAGGGGGAAGGGGCGATCCTGGAGGGGGCGTGCGTGCAAAAAAGGGGGCGTCCGGCTGTGCAAGGGGGGGCTGTTGGAAAGCTGCTTTTCTCCCCCCACTCCGGGATCTTTCCAAAGCGGGGCCCCCTTTGGGTAGGTGTGAGTCTCCCCTTGGGGGGTCTTGTTTTGCTGGACTGCTTGGGGGGGGGATTTGGCCGTCTGGGTCCTTGCTGGGCTGGGGGGGATGGTTGCTTTCTCCTCCCCCCCCCCAGTCCTGGATGCAAAAGGTGCCAGCAGTGGTGTGGCGGTGAAGAGCGGTGGGCTCTGATCTGGAGAACTGGGTGCGAGTCCCCGCTTCACACGTGCGGTGTGGTGGTTAAAGGGCCGGGCTAGGATCTGGGAGGTTTGAATCCCCCCTCTGCCCTGGAAGCCTTTCGCCGGTCGCATGCACTCGGACTAGCCTACCTCGCAGGGCTGTTGCGAGGACCGCGTGGAGGAGCGAAGAAGGATGCTTTGGGATTCCCCCTTGGGGAGAAAGCCAAGGTGTACATGAAACGGAGGATGCTAATAATAATTGGAGGAGGGTATGATTTGCCTCTCAGATGCCAAGCATGTTCTGGGTTCAGGTTAGTGTCGAGTTATTTCTCAAACCAGGGTCTGGCTGTTTTCTTTGCAAAGACCTTTTCCTCCGGGCTTAACGGTTTGCTGCGGTTCAACGCTGGCGTCTGTTTTCAGTGCCAGGGCTCGGAACTGGAACAAATGATCATGACTCCAGAGGAAGTGCAGAGTGCATTTCCCGTGGCATTGCCAACAGGCATTCAGGGGAGGGGCCGCGGCTCAGTGGTCGAGCCTCTGCTTGGCATGCAGAAGGTCCCAGGTTCAATCCCCGGCATCTCCGTTTAAAGCACTGGTTCCCAACCAGGGGTCCATGGACCCCCAGGGACCCGCGAGAACTAAATTAAGGTCCGCGAAACAAAGTTATAAACCCATAATAAATTAATATTTTCAATTAAAAGTTCTCTATTATAAAAATATATATTCCAGTATTATTCTAAGTTTAATGTTTAACTAACAGTTATGATTAAAGTTTATTTTCAAATTATCGGAATTTTTATTTTGAACCTTGGGGTCCTTGCACCGAACAAAAAAGTCCTAGTGGTCCCTGGTCAAAAAAAGGTTGGGAACCACTGGTTTAAAGGGACCAGGCAAGTAGGTGATGTGTTCTGCCTGAGACCCTCCGCCTGAGACCCCGGAGAGCCGCTGCCAGTCCGAGTAGACAATATTGACTTTGATGGACCAAGGGTTCGATTCAGTATAAGGCAGCTTCATGTGTTCATGTGAGCCGCTGAATAACTACAAAGAGTCCCCAAATGTTAGGGTGTTTCCAGGGAGCTTTAAGCGCCAGTTTGCTTTTTCTAGACATTCAACCATTTTTCCTGCCAAAGAACAAGATCACAAACAGAGCGAGTGTGCATCCAGTTGCCCCCATTAAGGGTCTGCATTAGAAGGATGTAGTGAAATGACACAGTAATGCCCGGATTATATTTGTTTCTTTACTTCGTTTACACCCCACCTTTCTCTGTTAGGAAACGGAAGCCGCTTACTTCTTCCTCCTCTGTTCTGCTCTCACGACAACCCTGAGAGGTAGGCTCAGCTGAATGTGTGTGACTGGCCTGAGGCCAGCCGGTGAGCTTCCATGGCAGAGCGGGGATTTGAACCTGGGTCTCCCAGATCCTAGTCCGACGCTCTAACCGCTACACCGTCTTTGGCATACTGCCACCATATTAGCAATTGTGTGTGTAAGAGACCTTTCGTGCCTGAGTAACTATTCCTTGAATGTGGGAGGTCTGGTTTCCCTTTGTAGTAAGCAGGCTTGCTTTGGTCAAAAAGAAAATTAAACTCTTTGGGACGGTCCCTTCGCCCCAAATGAAATGGGGTGCCCCGCCCTGCCTGCGCCCTAATTCGGCGCCACCCTCGCTGGAGTCTCTTTTGAAATCTCAGCTGCACGCTTTTCTCACGCCCTTTCCATGTAAATGTATTTAAATATATTGACAAGTACAGACAGACTAAACACAAATACGAAATGTCAGAATAAAATAGTGATGAGAAATAAGGAAGAATTGGGCGGCCCCGGTACGCACCCACTGTTTGCGAAATTTTTGGAGCACCTTTGCTGAGGGATGCCGGCCTCCAGGTGGGAAGAAGAAGAGTTGGGTTTTATATGCCGACTTTCTCCACCGCTTAAGGGAGACTCAACCCGGCTTACAATCACCTTCCCTCCCCCTCCCCACATCAGACACCCTGTGAGGTAGGTGGGGCTGAGAGAGTTGTGACTAGCCCAAGGTCACCCAGCTGGCGGCACCAACCCAGTTCGCCAGATTAGCCTCCGCCGCTCATGTGGAGGAGCGGGGGGATCGAACCCGGTTCTCCAGATCAGAGTCCGCCGCTCCAAGCCACCGCTCTTAACCACTACGCCATGCTGGGGATCCCCTGGAAATCCATCTTATCTCCAGACTGCAGAGTTCAGTTCCCTTGGAGGAAACGGGTGCTTTGGAGGGTGAACCCCGTGGCATCGGTTTTACCCCGCTGAGGTCCCTGTCCTCCCCAGGCTCCACCCCCAAGTCTCCAGGAATTTCCCTGCCTGGATTTGGCAACCCTGCCCCCATCCCTTGCTGGCGGCCAGGGGGAACCTGGCAAACCCTAACTCAACATCTTGTGCAGATTTTGGCTCTTTTTACACAAGGGGTGGGAATGCTTGTAGAAGGATTCGTTCCTCCTTTTCTTCCTTTCCCCTAGTTTCTTGCAAGGGAGGTGGGGAAATACAAACATTACACTTTGAAGGATGCCCAGATAGAGGCGTTTTGGGAAATCGGAACTGAAGGGATCGGCGCGTTGGGTAAATGTGTCAAAGGACCATTTACTCTAAAGCCGTTGAGTGTAGGATCTGGTTTCGAGATCTGGGGGACGCAAACGCGGGTGAGGGTCAGCGCGGTGCTGGGGTTTAGAACGTCGGGTCCGAGAGAGACCCCCGGGTTCAAATCCCCCCCCCCGCTCTGAAGTTCGCTCGGGTGTTCTTGGGCCAGTTAGACACGCTCAACCTCGCAGGGTTGTTGTGAGGATAAAACGGGGGGGGGGATAAAATGCACTAGACGGGTTGTGGTGGGGGGGAGTCTTTTCTCCCCTCCTTCCCTCCTCGCTCTGGGGCAAGTCCCGACCCGTGGCTGGCAAGACACCCAGCTATTAAGCTAACAATGGGTGTTTGTCGGTTGCTTCATCTTTTTCGAGACTGGAGGGGGTGTGTGCGCGAATGCATGTGTGTGTATGTGTGTGAGAGACAGAGAAGCGTCCTTGCACATCAGAAGACCGCCTCCCTCCTCCCCAGAGGCTGTGGCCCGCGCATGGTTAAGCCGCAGGGTGGGGGAGAGGAGGCATGGATGTGCCAAGATCTCCGAATCACATGATTCTAATCCTGTGGGCCTGTTGTTCTCCTCCACCCCTCCCCGCTGCGCACTGCGTGTGGGGTGGGGTGGGGGGAGAGGGAGATTAGCACCCGTCTCCCCTTAATGGGACTGTTTAGCACAGACCAGTGAGTAGCAGTTAATGTCTGCCCGGATTATATAACAAACACGGCGATTATCTCCTGCTTCTGCGGCTCGCGCCGTGGGTCATGTTTGAATTGCCGGCGCATGTGAGCTTCGCCATAGGTTGTGGGGAAAGGTTCGGTCATAGGTCTCACGTTATGGGGTCTTTGGAGGTATATTGTTGTTTTATCTCTGTCTTTTGTTATGCCAATAAAGGTTAATGAAATGAAATGAAAGTTGTGGGGTCTCTCCTCCTCTGCCTTCAGGTCTCCCCCCACGAGAGCCAGCGTGGTGCAGTGGTTAAGAGCGGTGGTTTGGAGCGGCGGGCTCTGATCTGGAGAACCGGGTTCGATCCCCGTGAGCCGCGGAGGCTAATCTGGTGAACTGGATTGGTTCCCCTGCTCCTCCACCCGAAGCCGGCTGGGTGACCTTGGGCTCGTCACAGCTCTCTCAGCCCCACCTCCCTCCCTGTTGTAGGGAGGGGAAAGTGATTGTAAGCCGGTTGGAGTCTCCCTTAAGTGGTAGAGAAAGTCGGCATATAAAAACCAACTCTGCTTCTTCATCTTCTACTCCCAGCAGGGGTGGGAACGCGCGTCATCTCTCTCGCACCCATAACCCTCTCTTCTCCCCGCATCTCAGCTTTCCTTCCAGGGCTCGGTTCCTCTTTTCTGAGAGTTGCCCTAGTTCCCAGCCCCACTTCCTGCTCCGGGTGGGGGATTATCAGATGCCGCCCACGTTCTGTTGGCTCTGGCAGGAACAAGCAGGGTTGGGCTGGCCGCTGGGCTGTCCAGAGCCGCCGCGTAGCAACCTGTGAGTGAGTCTGTGGTGCCAGGCGAGAACCTGCTTTTCCACAGTCGCAGGTGTGGGTTGGCTGCCTGTTGACGCTGGGTGTTTGCATATTTCTGTGCGGACGGGACTAAAATGCAATGTGTGGGGGTTAGGTGCTGTCAAGTCACTCCCGACTCCTGGCGACCCTATGAATCAAAGTCCTCCAAAATGTCCTGTCTTTGACAGCCTTGCTCAGATCTTGCAAACGGAGGGCGGTGGCTTCCTTTATTGAGTCCGTCCATCTCTTGTGGGGTCTTCCTCTTTTCCTGCTGCCTTCGACTTTCCCTAGCATGACCGTCTTTCCCAGCGACTCTTGGCTTCTCATAGGGGGTGACCGCACTTGTATTCCCAGCGATGTATTAAGTGTTTGAAAATGTTATAAAAAAATACTGTTTGCACTTTGTTTGGCCCCTTTAGCTGTGAAGACGTCTTCCAACCATTTATGAGCCGTGGTATCCAAAAAACCCTTTTTAAAGCGATGTTTTTTACAACATTTTCAAACTCTGAATGCATCGCTGGGAATACAAAGTGCGGTAATCCCCATAATGTGACCAAAATATGACAGCCTCAGTGTAGTCATTTGAGCTTCTAGGGTCAGTTCAGGCTTGATTTGATCTATAACCCACTGATTTCTTTTTTGGCAGTCCACGGTATCCATCACACTCTCCTCCAACACCACATTTCAAAGGGATCTACTTTCTTCCTATCAGCTTTCTTCATTGTCCAGCTCTCACACCCATACATAGTAATAGGGAATACGATGGCATGAATTAACCTGATCTCGGTTGCCAGTGACACATCCTTACACTTCATAATCTTTTCTAGCTCTTTCATGGCTGCCCTTCTCCAGTCTCAACCTCCTTCTGATTTCTTGGCTGCAGCCTCCCTTTCGGTTGACGATGGAACCAAGGAATAGAAAGTCTTCAACAATTTCAATTTCCTCATTGTCAACCTTAAAGTTGTGTAATTCTCCTGTAGTCATTACTTTTGTCGTCTTGATGTTCAGCTGTAGTCCTGCAGTAGCAGGCCTTTTTTTGGGGTGGGGGGTGGGTCTACTGATCTATGGATTTATTATCCTGGAGCAGTGTATGTGGTCACCCTCATATTTTGCCTTCACAACACCCCTGTGAGGTAGGCCAGAGCGAGTGGCTCTCGGTGACTTTTATGACCGATTGGGGATTTGAACCCAGATCTTACTTTGATGAAGATGTCAACCCAGTCTGCGGCTGCTGTGAAAAAGGCAAATTCCAATGCTGGCCATAATTAGACGGGGAATAGAGATTAAAAACTGATCATACTGCCCTTGTACAAATCTACGGTGAGACGACACTTGGGATACTGTGCGCAGTTCTGGTCACCACACCTAAAAAAGGATATTGCGGAGCTTGAGAAGGTGCAGAGAAGAGCAACCAAAATGATTAGGGGACTAGAGCAACTGTCCTACGGGGAGCGGTTAAGACGCTTAGGGCTGTTTAGCTTGGAAAGAAGGCGGCTGAGGGGAGACATGATAGAGGTCGATAAACTTATGCATGGTTTGGAGAGAGTGGACAGGGAGAGGTTTTTCTCCCTCTCCCATAATACTAGAACACGGGGTCATCTGCTAAAGCTGGAGGGTGAGAGATTCAAAACAGATAAAAGGGAGTATTTTTTCACACAACGCAGAGTTAAATTGTGGAACTCCCTGCCCCAGGATTTGGTGATGTCTGTCAACTTGGAGGGCTTTAAGAGGGGAGTGGACATATTCATGGAGGAGAGGGGTATTCATGGCTATTAGTTAGAATGGATACTAGTCATGATGCATACCTTATTCTCTCCAGTATCAGGGGAGCCTGCCTATTATATTAGGTGCTGTGGAATGCAGGCAGGATAATGCTGCTGCAGTTGTCTTGCTTGTGGGCTTCCTAGAGGCACCTGGTTGACCCCTGTGTGAACAGACTGCTGGACTTGATGGGCCTTGGTCTGATCCAGCATGGCCTTTCTTATGTTCTTATGGAGGATGGGGCTATCCATGGCTACTAGTCCAAATGGATACTAGTCCGTTTACTAATGGATAGTTAAATTGTGGAACTCCCTGCCCCAGGATGTGGTGATGTCTTCCAACTTGGAAGGCTTGAAGAGGGGAGTAGACATTTTCATGGAGGAGAGGGGTATTCATGGCTACTAATAAAAATGGATGCTAGTCATGATGAATTCTCTCCAGTACCAGAGGAGCATGCCTGTTATATAGGTGCTGTGAAACGCAGGCAGGACGGTGCTGCTGCAGTCGTCTTGTTTGTGGGCTTCCAGGAGGCACCTGGTTGGCCACTGTGGGAACAGACTGCTGGACTTGATGGGCCTTGGTCTGACCCAGCATGGCCTTTCTTAGGTTCTTATGAGGCTCTTAACCACGGCACCGCTCAGGCTGTTGGGGTACAGCAAGGATGTACACCCGTGGCGCGGGGAGTGAGCAAACAGAGTTATTCGTGGCACGGCCCCAGCCTTTCCCTGTTGGCTGCGATCCCCACACGTCTGCCCCACATTTTCGAACCCTTCACGCTCTGACTGGCTTTGACACCCTCTTTTCAGTCCTTGGCGCGTTTTCCTGCCCCACAGTTTGTTAGCTTCAAAAAGCAACCAGGAACCCTGTCGGTTTCCTCCCGCATCGCTGGCCGCGTGATCTCTTCGCTGCGACGCTTCTCCTATGCCTTTGGTTTGTGGGTTCAGGAGGGGTTACAACACATCTTGAACACATGAAGCTGACTTCTACTGAATCAGACCCTCGGTCCATCCAAGTCAGTATTGTCTCCTCAGACCGGCAGCGGCTCTCCAGGGTCTCAGGCAGAGGTCTTGCACATCACCTACCTGTCTGGTCCCTTTAACTGGAGATGCTGGGGATTGAACCTGGGACCTTCTGCATGCAAGGCATATGTTCTACAACTGAGCCACAGTCCTTCCCCTAAAAGAAACTCTCACATGAAGCTGCCTTTTACTGGATCAGACCCTCGGTCCATCAAAGTCAGTATTGTCTACTCAGACCGGCAGGGTATCTCCAGGGTCTCAGGCAGGGGTCTTTCACATCAACTACTTGCCTAGTCTCTTTAACTGGAGATGCTGGGAATTGAACCTGGGACCGTTTGCATACCAAGCAGAGGCTCTTCCACTGAGCCACGGCCCCTCTCTATGGCTCGCCAGGGTCTCAGGCAGAGGTCTTTCACATCACCTACCCATCTAGTCCCTTTAACTGGAGATGCTGGGGGGCTGAACCTGGGACCGTTTGCATGCCAAGCAGATGCTCTACCACTGAGCCACGGCCCCTCCAGGTTTCTTCCCCAGCAGTGCCCCCCCCCCCGTTATGGAGTGCGCTTTGGCGTAGTTAGGGTTAAACATGCCAGTGACTAACCTCCCCAGATCTGCAGCCTGTCATTTTCCCCCTGGACTCTTATCAGGGGCGGCTCTGTCCCTGCCCCTCCGCGAGACAAAGGGGGCATTCAGCAGCCCCTGGCCTGGCATGGCTCTCCCCACACCCGCTTTCCGCTGTGGGGGCGGCTGCGCTGGGTGCCCGCCAAGGAACAGCGGCTTCTCGCTGACCCCGACGCCGGCCAGCCTCTGCCAGTTCGGGGGGGGGGCTCAATTGAGCTCAGGCTTGACCGCGGGCATTTGGGGGGGGGTGGCAAACCGTCCAGGGCAGAAAGAGTTTGAGCCCAGAGCAGGGCCTGGGAGTTGCCATGTCTGCAAGGTGGGGGAGAAACAGGTGGGGCCAGATAGGGCCGGGTGCCGGGCAGTGGGGGTAGGTCTAGCAGGTGCAACCTTGGTTCTTTATTTTACTTGATTTATATCCCGCCTTTCACCCTCCAAGGAGGACCCACAGCAGCTTCCATCATTCACCTCCTCTCCAGCGTGATGTAGTGGTAAAGAGCGGTGGTTTGGAGCAGTGGACTCTAATCTGGAGAACCGGGTTTGATTCCCCCACCCCTCCACGTGAGCGGCGGACGCTAATCTGGTGAATCGGGTTTGGTTTCCCACTCCTCCACACAAAGCCAGCTGGGTGACCTCGGGCTAGTCACCGCTCTCTGAGAGCTCTCTCAGCCCCACCTACCTCACAGGGTGTCTGTTGTGGGGAGGGGAAGGCGATTGCAAGCCGGTTTGATTCTTCCTTAAGTGGTAGAGAAAGTTGGCATATCAAAACCAACTCCTCCTCCTCCTATTTTATCCTCACAACAACCCTGTGAGGTAGGTTAGGCTAAACGCATGTGACCGGCCTGACAAACGTCCACGGCAGAGAGGGGATTTGAAACCTGGATTTCCCAGATCCTTGTCCGACACTTTAAACGTTGCACCACGCTGTTCCTGCATTTTACTCATGGGTACTATCCGTTTCCTCTCCCTTCCCCTACTTTTCCCCCTTCCCACACACGGTTAATAACCTTAAGCATCCCCCCCTTTACAGGGGGTGTCTTTCCTCTCCCAGTTCAGGCTAAATGTCCTGAGACTATAGCTTCCTGGAGCCAGCGAAGGAAGATCAATGGGGTTTGAATGGGATTGCTCGTGCTATAATGGCTGGCATGTGTGTGTATTAATTGCCTGGGAAAGCCGGGAGAGGGGTGGGCAGCTTGTGAAGAATAAGGCTGCAAGGGGGGGCGCGTTGGCAGCAACTGCAATGCATGGAGTGGCAGGACCGGTGTCCAGTTGGCACGGGCATTGTCTGCCAATGCTCGGCATATCGTCGGGGTGAAGTCTGCCCAAAATCTGGGCAAAGCCTTGCTGTCTTACATGCTCTGAATGGGGCTGGCCATATCCTGCCTCGGGCAGGATATTCTGGGAATGAGAAAGGGCAGAAACCCCAAACCAGGTGTGTGTGGGGTGGGGGTGCCTGATCCACCGGGAAGCTCGAGGCAAGCTTTATGGGAATGAATTGTCACTCGCTGCGACACGGTTGGTGCGGAAGAGCTCCCTGGTGGATTGGACCCCGTGTTGCTTGGGCAAAGGCAAACCCCGGGCACTAAAATGCCAGCATGGTGTAGTGGTTAAGAGCGGTGGTTTGGAGTGGTGGACTCTGAACTGGAGAACTGGGTTTGATTCCCCACTCCTCCACATGAGCGGCGGAGGCTAATCGGGTGAACTGGGTTGGTTTCCCCACTCCTACACATAAGGCCAGCTGGGTGACCTTGGGCTAGTCACAGCTCTCTCAGCCCCACCTCCTTCACAGGGTGTCTGTTGCGGGGAGGGGAAGGGAAGGCGATTGTAAGCCGGTTTGATTCTTCCTTAAGTGGTAGAGAAAGTTGGCATATAAGAACCAACTCTTCTTCGTCATCTTCTTCTTTCGTCTTCTTTGTTCTTCTTTCATCTTCTTCGTTCTCCTTCTCCTCCTCTTCTTCTTCCTCCTCCTTCTCTTCTCCTCCTCCTCCTCCTCCTCCTCCTCTTCTTCTCCTCCTCCTCCCTCTTCCTCTTCCTCCTCCCTCCTCCTCCTTCTTCTTTCCTCTTCTTCTTTCCTCTTCTTCTTCATTCCTCTTCTTCTTTCCTCTCGGTGGGGCAGGCAGAATGATCACCGAAAGGTTTGGAAGTCACTTTTCCAGTCCCTGTGCCTTCCTTTTATGGGAAAGCTGTGGGCCGGACCCTGCCCTGCTCTATGATCTCTCCACTCCCCCCCCCCAAAGAGATCCCCACAAGCCGGACCCGGCTGCCCCCCCCTCTCTTTCTACATCTCCTGACCAGCAGCTCATCGATAACTCCAGAGGATGAGGGACCCCTCTGTTCCCCACCCCAGAGCCCCACCCTGTGGGTTCCTTCTTGTGACAGCCCCCCTTCCCACACAGCTGTCAAATCAGCTGATGCCCCCCCCGGGGGTCTGCCCTTCATTCTGCCCCCCTCGGCCCCTCCTCTCCCCCTGCCCCATTTTTCTCTTCTCTGCCGTGCCATTGTGGGTGGTTTGTGAGCGCTCTCTTTCCGTGGGATAATGGGCCCCTTTAGACCTTGTGAGAGCCTGTGATGGCACAGCCCGGGAGGGGAATATTGGGGGCTTTGATCGGGCATGGGGGGGAGGGACGTTATTGCCACGGCCATTGAGGCGGGCTAGAATCGCCCTCTTCTCTCCCCGCCACCCCGTTGTGTGTAAATTCACCCTCAGTCTCAGCGCGGCGCGGTGGTTTGGAGCGGCGGAGTCCGATCTGGAGATCCGGGTTTGATTCCCCCACTCCTCCACATGAGCAGCGGAGGCTACTCTGGTGAACTGGATTTGCTTCCCCTCTCCTGCACACGAAGCCAGCTGGGTGACCTTGGGCTAGTCACCGCTCTCTCAGCCCCACCTCCCTCACAGGGTGCTTGTTGTGGGGAGGGGAAGGGAAGGTGATTGTAAGCCGGTTTGATTCTCTCTTAAGTGGCAGAGAAAGCTGGCATATAAAAAACAACTCTTCTTCTTCTCTTTCCTCCACCTATAGGGATGTCTGCGGAGCCCCCCTGCTTGATGCCACGATGTGGGAGCAGAAATGCCCCTTGAGCGGCCAACGGGTGAGCGGGTGCGATGGCGGTGTGGAAGTCTGGGGAAGCGTGGAGGGGTGAAAGAGTCCTGGGGTGAAATTAGGAGTGGTCAAAACGCTTTGGGCTGTTTAGCTTGGAGAGAAGGCGGTTAAGCGGAGACGTGACAGAGGTCTATGAAAGTATGCATGGTGTGGAGAGAGAGGACAGGGAGAAGCTTTTCTCCCTCTCTCATTATACCAGGACGTGGGGTCATCTGCTGAAGCTGGAGGGCGAGAGATTCAAAACAGATAAAAGGAAGCATTTCTTCACACAAGGCATAGTTCAATTGTGGAACTCCCTGCCCCAGGATGTGGGGATGGCTGCCAACTTGGAAGGCTTGAAGAGGGGAGTGGACATGTTCATGGAGGAGAGGGCTATCCATGGCTACTAGTCAAAATGGATGTTAGTCTTGATGCATGCCTATTCTCTCCAGGATCAGCGGTGCATGCCTATTATCTTAGGTGCTGTGGAACTCAGGCAGGACAATGCTGCTGCAGTTGTCTTGTTTGTGGGCTTCCTGGAGGCACCTGGTTGGCCACTGTGTGAACAGACTGCTGGACCCTGGTCTGACCCAGCAGTGCTTCCCTTATGTTCTTATGGAGGATGGGGCTATCCATGGCTACTAGTCATGATGCACACCCATTCTCTCCAGGATCAGGGGAGCATGCCTATTATATGGGGTGCTGTGGAACACAGGCAGGATAATGCTGCTTCAGTCTAGTTTGTGGGGCTTCCTAGAGGCCCCTGGTTGGCCCCGGTGGGAACAGACTGCTGGCCTTGACGGACCTTGGTCTGATCCAGCAGGGCCTTTCTTATGTTCTTATGAATTGTGGGTGAGGCGGAGAAGAGCCAGGACCTCTGGGGTTCTGTCTGCGAGGGGGGTGTTCGTCTCACGGGCCAAACATCGGCGCTGGGAGAACATCCCCTTTGCTGGCAGGCAAGTATCTTAGACACCAACTTTGTGAAAATCTTCGCTTGCAGACTTGTGTGCGCAGCTCTTGAACGGGGATTTTTTCCCTCTGTGTCTGGGTGTGTGTGCCGCTGTCCTTTTGTTCCTCCTAGCAACCACACCCCTGTACCATTGTCTGTGTTAGTGTCTCTCCCTCTGCTCCCATGGGGATTTGGGGAGGGGGGAAAAGCACCTCCGTTGGGTGTGCGGTCTCTGCTTCTTTCCAGCTGTTGCCAGCAGAGGAGGGATGGGGAGGGGTGAGTCCCTCACTTACTGGCCCCCCCACTGGGGATGGGGGACGGGGGACGGGACACTGAGACAGAAGGCTTGATTCTCAGCCAAGACGTTGGATGTCTTCCCCCTCCCCTCCCTGCAAGCCCTCACACCTCTCTTGCTCAAACAGGCAGATTTGCTGAGCGGAGAGAGATGGGTTTGTCTGTGTATCGCTGAGTTGTGAGTTATGGAGTGTGGGGGGGAATGGGGAAAAGACACCTTCACAGCTGTGTGTTAAGACAACAGCTGGTTCCTGGGGAATTGGAGCTGGGTTGGTAGGGAAGGGTGTTTTTTTTCTCGGCACGCATGCTGCTTCCCGAACGCGCATCTTTCCCCATGCACACTCCGAATCAGATTTATTAGTACGGCATATGCCAGTAAAACATTTGTATCATCTATACGCGAGATCAAAGATTACGTAGATTTTAAACAGACAATACCTGGCACCCAAATGTTGCTTCCTAATGTTTGAAACGCCTTCTTGCCTGCATGGGGTGGGTATTCGGAAGGGTTTGTTCCAGTCGACTCCGTGTTTATCCTGGCTGCCCTCTGAGTGGGCTAAAAGCTGGGTATCCAAGGTTGGGTGGAGAAGGTAAAATTATATAGAGGAGGGTGCCGAGTTGTTTTCTGTTGCCCCCGAAGGTCAGACCAGAACCAACGGGTTGAAATGAAATCGAAAGAGTTTCCATCTAGACATTAGGAAGAATTTCCTAACAGTTCGAGCGGTTCCTGAGTGGAACAGGCTTCCTTGGGAGGTGGTGAGCTCTCCTTCCCTGAGGTTTTTTAAAAAGAGGCTAGATGGCCATCTGTCAGCAAGGCCGATTCTATGACCTTAAGCAGATGATGAGAGGGAGGGCATCTTGGGCATCTTCTGGGCATGGAGTGGGGTCCCTGGGGGTGGGGGTGGGGGAGGTAGTTGTGAATTTCCGGCGTTGTGCAAGGGGTTGGACTAGATGACTCCTGGTGGTCCCTTCCAACTCTGTGATTCTATGATTCTATTCTATGAATACCTGTAAGTTGTTCTACACTGGGCTGTGTTGGTCTCTCATACAGAGTGTGCCGGCAAGTATCAACCTGGTAAAGCAGTGGATCGCCAGTTACCTCGCCTTTTTTGAAAGGCATTATCGATTTAAAAAATTAAGAGTGCGACTAACATTAAACCACCTCCATGATCGCATTTTCCCTGCCTCTGCTTGAGTTTTTCTTTTTGAAAGGAGTTTCTGTTGGTGGACGTGTACTTTAGTCCAAAGATTTTGGAAGAAAATTCATAAGAACATAGAAAGTATAATTGGTCAACCTATTGCATATGAACCTAAACTCTTTCTCCTGAGTAAAATACCAGATGAATGTAGTAAAGAACAACAGATTATATTAAAATATCTAATAACAGCGGCAAGAATAGTGTTAGCGTCACAGTGGAAAACAAATAAAATACCAAAAATCGAAACGTGGACTGATAAAGCGTATGAATTTATAACAATGGCACACCTAACAGAACTATTGCAAACAAATACTCAAAGAGTAAATAAAGACAAATGGTATGCTTTCTATGAATATATAAAAACCAAAAAATAATAATAAAATCTTATAAATGTTATGAAAGTTAAAACGAGGACTATATATATTATGTACCAAATATTGATATTTTGAACCGTACAAGGGGGTAGAAATATGTAGAAATATGTATTTTCTCGCTGATGTTTTCCCCTTCCCTTTTCTTTTTTCCTGTATCCCTATTTAATATTATAAACCAATAAAAATATTTAAAAAAAAGAAAAGAAAGGAGTTTCTATTGCTGTCATCGTCTCTGAGTCAGTATATAGAGCTGATAACAATAGAAATGGGGCAGGGTGGGGCACTGCCCTTACCCGCCACCCGCTTCCGCCCCCCCGCCCCGTGGCCACTCTCTCTCGCGTCTGGCGTCTGAGCGGTGACCTCGCCGCGGAAGTGAGATTAATTCCGATGGGACGGGGGCTTTAATCGCCTTCTCTCTGCCGCTAAATCCCAGCGAGGGTCAGGAAAGGGGAGGAGGGCGCTCATCTTCAGAGATGACCCCCCCCATCCCCGTCTGTCCGATTCTGTCATTTCCCCGGTTCCCTTTTGGCACTGGTTGGAGGTCCTTTTTAAAATTTAATTAATTTGTTTTTGATATAAAGGAAAAGGGTAGGGGCAATATAGGGAGAGGGAACATTCGAAAAATAGAGTAGTTCAAGAAAAAGAAAAAAAGGGGAAATTACTTATATACATAAACGTTGCGCTGCCTACGCAAGTCAAAACAGTTTATAGTAATATAGTTTGTAGGGGTATCAAAATATGATCGATTCTACCCTTCTAACATCAGTTATTTTACTACACTCTGTTAAACCTTCACGTGTTAGTATAAATTGCGAGAGTCTATATTTCCATTTCTTGCTGTATGGCCTATCACATCATTTTCCCCCCAACATAAAGATCGGATTTATGAAAGGGGCTCTAACCTTCTAACCTCTATACTCTTCTATCGTTAAACCTTAACATATTGATAATAGAGTTGGTTTGGAGGTCTTTAAGGCAGAGTAAAGGGAAGCGCCCTGAACACATGAAGCTTCCTTCTACTGAATCAGACCTTTGGTCCATTACTTTGGTCCATCAAAGTCAGTGTTGTCTACTCAGACCGGCGGCAGCTCTCCAGGGTCTCAGGCGGAGGTCTTTTACATTACCTGCTTGCCTAGTCCCTTTAACTGGAGATGCCGGGGTCTGAACCTGGGACCTTCTGCATGCCAAACAGACACTCAACCACTGAGCCACAGCCCCTCTCCCACAGTAGTAGCTGAGCAGAGCTTCTCGCCATACTTGAGATGGGTGAACTGATCCTGGAGAGAACAGGTCTGCGTCATGACTAGTATTCACTTCGACTAGTAGCCATGGATAGCCCTCTCCTCCACGAACATGGCCACTCCCCTCTTCAAGCCTTCCAAGTTGGCAGACATCACCAAATCCTGGGGCAGGGAGTTCCACAATTTAACTATGCTTTGAGTGAAGAAATACTTCCTTTTATCTGTTTGGAATCTCTCACCCTCCAGCTTCAGCAGATGAACCTACATTCTAGTGTTATGAGAGAGGGAGAAAAGCTTCTCCCTGTCCACTCTCTCCATACCATGCATAATTTTATAGACCTCTATCATGTCTCCCCCTAACCGCCTTCTTTCCAGGCTCAACAGCCCCAAGCATTTCAACCTCTTCTCATAGGGCAGTTCTTCTAGTCCCCTAATCATTTTGGTTGCTCTTTTCAGCACCTTCTCAAGCTCTGCAATATCCTTTTTTAGGTGTGGTGACCAGAACTGTGCACAGTATTCCAAGTGTGGTCTCACCATAGATTTGTACAAGGGCAGTAAGATAGCTGCAGTTTTATTCTCTATTCCTCATATCATTACGGCCAGCATGGAATTTGCCTTTTTCACAGCAGCCGCACACTGGGTTGACATCTTCATTGACCGATCCACTACCACTCCAAGATCCCTTTCTAGGTCTGTTGCTGCCAGCACAGATCCCATCATTGTATAAGTGAAGTTGGGAATCACTTGACCAATCAATCGACCTTTATTGGCGTATTCTCAGAAATATAGCATAGACAGTACACAAGAATCCTCAATCCATACATTTCCCATATAAATATAATTTAAATTTTGGTCCTAGTCTTGACAACTTCCGTCAAAAAATTCCGCCACCTTTAATGTGACTTCAGGGATAGAGTCATTCATTAAAAACCGGCATACAGAAGATTCTTGGCTAGATTTTATTTTATCAATCAAGGGTAAAATTGTTTTCTTACGAGGGCCATCATGCAGAAGACAATTTATGATTATTTGCTGAAGTGTATCATGTTGACTCAAACCGCATAAACATAATCTTTTCTCTAAAGGGATAGTCTTGAACCTACCCTTTAATACCTCGGAGGGGAGGGCATTAAGGGAATCACTTGGCACTTGCTCCTTTGAATCTCACCTGCCATTTTAATGCCCATTCCTCCAGTGTGAAGAGATCCTTTTGGAGCTCTTCACAGTCCGATTTTGTTTTAACCACCCAAAATAATTTGGTGTCACCTTGGGTAATTTGGTGCTCGAGTTTTCTGGACTTCGCTGATGACCCTTCTTTCTTTCTTTGTCTAGGATCCGGCCATGTCCCTCGGCCACCGGTTGCCATCCCTCGCAGTGACGCTGATGCTCCTGCTGCCCGTGTGCCCGGCTGTCCGTCCCGCTCCCTACCCATCCTTCTTGTTCCCCAACTCCACCTTCAACCATCTGGCCCGTGCCCGAGATACGGGGACGCTGTATGTGGGTGCCGTCAACGCCTTATTCCAACTGAGCCCCGAGCTCAGTCTGGCGGAGCACGTCGCCACTGGGCCGGCCAACGACAGCCCCGAGTGCCTTCCTTTCCGGGACCCCCACGATTGCCCCCAGGCGCGGTCCACAGACAACTCCAACAAGCTGCTCCTGCCCAACGAGCGTGCCGGGGAGCTGGTGGTCTGCGGGCAGCTCTTCCAGGGAGTGTGCGAGAAGAGAGCCCTGGCGAACATCTCCAAAGTGCTGTACCGCCCTGAGGATCCCGGTGACAGCCAGTTCGTGGCGGCCAACGAGCCGCGGGTCTCCACCGTGGGCCTGGTGGGCCAGCACGCCGGCCGGGACCTGCTCTTCGTGGGGCGCGGGCTGACCGCCAAGCTCTCCGGGGGGATCCCACCGTTCACCATCCGGCAGCTGGAAGGGCCCCAGGCCTTCTCCAACGAGGGCATGGGCAAGCTGGTGGTGGGCGACTTCTCAGACTACAACAACACCTACGCCGGCGCCTTCGCTTCCGGGGACCACGTCTACTTCCTGTTCTCCCGGCGAGGGGCAAAGGCCCAGATGGAGTACCGGGCCTACCTCTCTCGGAGCTGCATGGAGGACACCAACCTTTACTCCTACGTGGAGCTTCCCTTAGAGTGCCGGGACGCCAAGGGGCGCGTTTACAACCTGGCCCGGGCCGTGCATTTGGCCTCCCGGTTCCCGGGCGAAGGGGCCATGCTCTTCGTCGTCCTGGCCGCCGGGCAGGGCTCCACCGCCTCCCCGACGGCCCAGACGGCCCTGTGCGCCTTCAGCTTAAGCGAGGTCGACACCGCCATGGAGCGGACACGGCACCTGTGCTACACCTCTGCTGGGAAGGGCCCCGCCGGGAAGGAGGAGGCGGCTATCGAGTACGGCGTGACCTCCCAGTGCAACTTGCTCCCCAAGGTGAGAGCCGTTTTCCCGTTTTCAGGTGCGAGGGGCTTATTATAACAGCCGCCTCACCCCAGAGGTGGTTGTCTTCCCAATTTTCTGCTTTCATCTGGCTCGTTTATTTTACTTGATCAATGAAAGGGGATATTTTACTTGATATTTTACAAGTTTATTTTGCTTGATCAATGAAAGGGGATCAGTGAACAAAAAAAAGGAGGAAGAAACCCAACCTAGATATTCTACCTAGAGAGATTTCTAATTTGGAATTTATTATACATCCTATACACATGCCTGGGCTTGTATAAAGTTATCTATCTATAGAGGGTCATACATTTGTACATTACTTGTGCATTATATGGGTTTTTATCCAACCACTGATGAAGGCCTGTAGGCCGAAACGCTCATGTTCAGTGTGGTTTAAGTCTGCCAACCTTATGAGTTGGGGAGGGGCCGTGGCTCAGCGGTAGAGCATCTGCTTGGCATGCAGAAGGTCCCAGGTTCAATCCCCGGCATCTCCAGTTAAAGGGACTAGGAAAGTAGGTGATGGGAAAGACCTCTGCCTGAGACCCTGGAGAGACCCTGCCGGTCTGAGTAGACCACTGGTTCCCAACCGGGGGTCCACGGACCCCCAGGGGTCCGCGAGAACTAAATTAAGGTCCGCGAAACAAAGTTATAAACCCATAATAAATTAATATTTTCAATTAAAAGTTCTCTATTATAAAATATATATATTCAAATATTATTCTAAGTTTAATGTTTAACTAACAGTTATGATTAAAGTTTATTTTCAAATTCTCAGAGTTTTTATTTTGAACCTTGGGGTCCCTGCACCGAACAAAAAAGTCCTAGTGGTCCCTGGTCAAAAAAAGGTTGGGAACCACTGGAGTAGACAATACTGACCTTGATGGACCAAGGGTCTGGTTCAGTATAAGGCAGCTTTATGTGTTATCATGAGTTGCCATTGTGCCTTGTTTTATCATTGTTACTTTTTAAAACTCTGACATAAGCACCTTAAAATAAAAGTATTTTTTCCTATTATATAATGTTACCTTCTCCACCCAACCTTGGGTACCCAGCTTTAGTTTATTTTACTTTGCAGGAGTCCCCCGAGGCTTACCCCTGCGGCGACGAGCACACCCCTAGCCCCATTGCCAGCCGGGTGCCGGTGGTCGCCGAAGCCCTTCTGACCACCGTATCGAGGCTGACGGCTGTGGCCGCCATGGTAGAAGCAGGCCACACGATCGCCTTTCTCGGGGACGGCATTGGCCGGCTGCATAAGGTAATGAGGGGTTGCAGTTCTCAGCAGGTGGGTCGATACCATTTCCGAAGCGTGTTTTCTGTGCCTGTCAAATGTGAAAATTGTTCAAGGGTTTCTCTCTGCTGCATTTTTCATAAGGAGTTGGTGGCTTTCATGTATATAGGCATGTGTGCTAGTTTTTTCCAATATGTATTAATTAAAAAACAAACAAAAAACCCTGTGCCCTGGCTAGCCTGATCTCAGAAGCTAAGCAGGGTCAGCCCTGGTTAGTATTGGGATGGGAGACCACCAAGGAACACCAGGGTTGCTGTGCAGAGGAAGGCACTGACAAACCACCTCTGTTAGTCTCTTGCCATGAAAACCCCTAAAGGGGTCGCCATAAGTCGGCTGCGGCTTGACGGCACTTTACACACACACACCCTCCTCAGAGAGCCAGTGTGGTGTAGTGGTTAAGAGCGGTGGTTTGGAGTGGTGGACTCTAATCTGGAGAACTGGGTTTGATTCCCCCCCTCTTCCACAGGAGCTGATCTGGAGAACCAGGTTGGTTTCCCCACTCCTACACACAAAGCCAGCTGGGTGATCTTGGGCTAGTCACAGCTCTCTTAGAGCTCTCTCAGTCCCGCCTACCTCACAGGGTGTGTGTTGTGGGGAGGGGTAAGAGGTGATTGTAAGCCGGTTTTATTCTCCCTTAAGTGGCAGAGAAAGTCGGCATATAAAAACCAACTCTTCTTCTTCTTCCTCCCAGTCTTCTGATTTTTTTGCACACAGTGATGTCTTATCCCAGATAAGCGTTTTCCTGTATACGTCTTGGATTCATATAGAGCCCACTTGCGGATATTCTATGTTTTGCTTTTGTTTCTGTTTGTATATTATAGTTATAAGATTTAGGTAGTTGGACAGTGTAGGAGTACATTGGTGTGAACATTAATATATGATTATTTCTTGGAGCCAGCGTGCCGTTATTTTGTATAGCAATTTCATAGTTTCAGCATAGGCTTTTATTGTTTTCGATAATAACCTCCAGGTAGTAGCCGGAGATCTCCTGCTATTACCACTGATCTCCAGCCGATTGAGATCAGTTCACCTGGAGCAAACGGCCGCTTCGGCAATTGGATTCTATGGCATTGAAGTCCCTCCCCTCCCAAAACCCCTCCTTCCTCAGGCTCTGCCCCCAAAAACCTGCCGCTGGTGGCGAAGAGGGACCTGGCAACCCTAATTTGGGTGCATATTTTTGTTTGTTTCGATGTGGGAAACCAATTCCTTTTCGGGGATCTTTCTGAAGAGCAGGGAACTCTTTATTTCCTCTCCAGAGGACTTGCCAGGAGCTGTTTTCTGCATCGGGGCTGGAGTTTTTGGCTTCTCACCCTGCATGCAAATGCTTATAAAAGAAACGCGGCTGTCCCAGTTCACCCTTCCCTCCACTTTTTTTTTCTGAAGGAAAAGGGTGGTGGCCCTCTAGGGTGGTTACATTTCAGTAGGTCAGTGTTTTGAGGCATCTAGGTGGGGCTCTGGCCCTGGCGTTTGGGGCAGAACCCAAGAATGCTACTGCGCCTGCTCCTTTTTGCTCATAAATCTTCTAGGTTTGAAACTCGGAACGTCTTCTTCCCCTGAACCCAGAAGGGTTTGCAGGGATGGCTTGGCAGAGGTTTACAGATTCTGGTGTCTCAAGATGCAAGGTCCGTGTGTGATTTATGAATCATAGAGTTGGAAGGGATCCCTAGGGCCATCTAGTCCAACCCCTTGCACAATGCAGGAAATTCACAACTGGCTTCCCCCCATACCCCCAGTGACCCCTACTCCGTGCCCAGAAGATGGGAACAAAAAAAAATCCCCAACCCTCCAGGATCCCTGGCCAATCTGGCCTGAAGGCAAATTGGCGATCTGCAATAACCTGGGCATGCAAGAAAGGGCCACAAGATCCAAGCACTGACTCATCCTTTCCTGCCTTCCCTTTCATAATCTGCCTAAGTTCGCAGAATCAGCATTGCTGACAGATGGCCGTCTAGCCTCTGTTTCAAAACCTCCAGGGAAGGAGAATTTTGCCACCTCCAGAGGAAGCCTGTTCCACCGAGGAACCGCTCTGTTAGAAAATTCTTCCTAGTGTTTAGCCAGAAACTCTTTTAATTTAATTTCATCCTGTTGGTACTGGTCCGAGAGCCAGCGTGGTGTAGTGGTTAAGAGCGGTGGTTTGGAGCGGTGGGGTCTGATCTGGAGAACCGGGCTTGATTCCCCTCTCCTCTGCATGAGCGGCGGAGGCTAATCTGGTGAACTGGGTTGGTTTCCCCACTCCTCCCCACGAAGCCAGCTGGGTGACCATGGGCTAGTCACAATTCTCTCAGTCCCACCTACCTCACAGGGTTTCTGTTGGGAGGGGAAGGGAAGGTGACTGTAAGCCGGTTTGATTCTTCCTTAAGTGGTAGAGAAAGTCGGCATATAAAAACCAACTCTTCTTCTGGGGCAACAGAAAACAAACTCCCTTTATAGAAACAGAAAACAACTGAGTTTATGGGGACCACAGAATTTGGTAGAGGTTAGAGATGCTACATCTTGAGAATCCAGTGCCTGTCTCTTTAAAGCCAGTTTCTGTCCTTAAGGCTATTGGGAGGGGGATGGGGGGGCAGTGGGTGGTCAAACTCCTGAAACCAGACTGGCTTATGGGGGCTGTCCTGTAGGTGAAGGATGTCCCTTCAATATCCTGCATAGCTCCCTGTTCCTCCCCCCCATAAGCAGAGGCAGCTTAACCTTCTGCAGACAAAGGAAAGATGTACACCCCTATTTATTCACCCCTATTTACCCCTACAAGAGCCCCGTGGCGCAGAGTGGTTAAGCTGCAGTACTGCAGTCCAAGCTCTGCTCACGACCTGAGTTCGATCCCGGCGAAAGTCGGTTTCAGGTAGCTGGCTCGAGGTTGATTCGGTAGGGATGCCAGCCTCCAGGTGGCAGCTGGAGATCTCCCGCTATTACAACTGATCGCCAGGCAACAGAGATCAGTTCCTTTGGGGAAAATCGCCACTTTGGCCATTGGACTCTATGGCATTGAAGCCCCTCCCCTCCCCAAACCCTGCCCTCCTCAGGCTCCACCCCCAAAATATCCAGGTATTTCCCAACCTGGAGCTGGCAACCTTATGACTCATCCTTCTGAGGTTGGTAAAATGAGTACCCGGTTCGCTGGGGGTAAAGGGAAGATGACTGGGGAAGGCGATGGCAAACCACCCCGTAAACATAGTCTGCCTTGTAAACGTCGGGATGTGACGTCACCCCATGGGTCAGGAGTGACCCGGTGCTTGCACAGGGGGCTACCTTTACCTTAATTTACCCCTACGCCAGTGTGGTGTGGGGGTTAAGAGTGTCCGCCTAGTATCGGGGAGACCCAGGTTCGAGTCCCCACTCACACCATGGTAGCTCGCTGGGCGACCTTGGGCCGGTCGCAGTCTCCGAGCCTGACCTACGTCCCAGGGTTGTCGTGAGGATAAAACGGGAGGAGAAGAGAGTGCTGTAAGCCGCTTTGGGTCCCACTGGGGAGAAAGGCAAGGTGTCAACGAATTAAATAAATAAAGGGCATGATCTGCACAGAGTCTCGGTGGAGAGTCTGGATCGCTTTGGTGGAGAATTTGAACTCCTCCGCCCCCCTCAGTGATTCTGCTTTCCTGCAGGTGAAGAACCTGAAGGGCATTCTGCCCAAGCCTGCCAATCGGGGCTGGGCTGAGTCAGATTTTTGTAAAAGTGGCATGTTTCACGTAATTGCTGCTTTCTTGCATGCTCTGCCCGCACCTACTGGCGTCTTGACAGGCCCTCCTGCTTCCTCTGTGGCAGAAATCTATCGCCTAACAGAGAATAAAGCATCCCTGGGCTAAATGCCTTTAGATCTGGGTCATAGCCCTTGTTCCTGTGTCATGTAAATAGGGAGAGATAAGCTGGGGAGGGGGGGATTGGTCAGTTTTGCTAGTGCAGGGGGCCCCTCTCTCCAGATGTGGATGCCGTAGGGCAGCCCGTCTCCACGGGGAATGCCTTTCCCCCCAAGGAATAGAAGTTAGGGGCGAGCCTGCAGAGGGATAAGTGCCGTAAGATCTGGTAGCTGGAATCAGAACCAGGCAGGTCCAGGAGTCTTCCAGGGTCCCCCCCCCTTAAGAACATAAGAAAGGCCCTGCTGGATCAGACCAAAGCCCATAAACAGCCGTCTGTTCACACAGGGGCCGACCAGGTGCCTCTAGGAAGCCAACAAGCAAGACGACTGCAGCAGCATTTATCCTGCCTGCGTTCCACAGCATCTGATATAATAGGCATGCTCCTTGGATACCAGAGAGAATAGGTATGCATAATGACTAGTATCCATTTGGACTAGTAGCCATGGATAGCCCCATCCTCCATAAGAACATAAGGAAAGCCCTGCTGGATCAGATCCAGGCCCATCAAGTCCAGCAGTCTGTTCACACAGGGGACAACCAGGTGTCTCTAGGAAGCGCACAAGCAAGACGACTGCAGCAGCATTGTCCTGCTTGCGTTCCACAGCACCTAATATAGTAGGCCTGCTCCTCTGATCCTGGAGAGAATAGGTATGCATCACGACTAGTATTCATTTTGACTAGTAGCCAGGGATAGCCCTGTCCTCCATGAACGTGTCCGCTCCCTTCTTAAAGCCTTCCAAGCTGAAGTTTAGATTTCCAGGTAGTACCTGTCACTTCTGATTTAAGGGCTTTGCTATGTTTCTCCATCTGGGCTCCCTTAGGGCTCTCCACTAGGGTTGCCAACTCTGGGTTGGGAAAATCCTGGAGATTTGGGGGGGGGGTGGAGCCTTAGGAGGTTGGGGTTTGGGGAGGGACCTCAGCAGGGTATAATGCCAACAGAGTCCACTTTACAAAACAGCCATTTCCTCCAGGTGAACTGATCTCTGTAACCTGGAGACCAGCCCCTACCTGGCGACTAGCAACCCTGCTCTCCACTGATATTTAAAAAAATTGGTTTTATTTGGTCTATAGGGTTAACAACTTCCAGGTGGTAGTTGGAGATCTGGATGATAACCGATTTCCAAACAACAGAGACCAGTTCGCCTGGAGAAAATGGCTGCTTCGGAAGGTGGACTCTACGGCATTATGCCCTGCTGAGGTCCCTCTGCTCCCCAAACCCCCGCCCTCCTCAGACTCCACCCCCAAAATCTCCAGGTGTTTCCCAACCCGGAGCTGGCAACCCTATCTGAATATGTTCCCCAATTAATCCATTGAGTTGCATACTATTTTTTTAAACGTACCTTGTGGGGATATGGAAGGAAGCCTGATAGAGCTATACAGTCCCCCCCACCAACAAAAGAAAACCATGGAGAGCATTTATTTTTTAACGGTCCTGGCTGAGAATTAGAAAAGGGCAAGAGTCCAGTAGCACCTTAAAGACTAGCAAAAATATTTTCTGGCAGGATATGAGCTTTCGTGAGCCACAGGTCACTTCTTCAGATACCTGAAGAAGTGACCTGTGGCTCACGAAAGCTCATACCCTACCAGAAAATATTTTTGCTAGTCTTTACGGTGCTACTGGACTCTTGCCATTTTCTACTACTGCGAACAGACTAACACGGCTACCCACTGTGAATTATCTGGTTGAGAATGTGGTGGTTGTTTTTTCGTTCTCCGATGCCCGAGAAGCAGCCGATAAGATCCAGTAGAAGGCAACTTCGTAGGATCCGGCGCTGGAAATAAACTTGGAACTGCGTGGGCTGTGAAATCAGAAGCCGGCCCGGCTTCCAGCAGCGTAGGAGTGGTGCTTTAATGCTCATTGTTCCTCCTCGCGGAATACTTTCCTCTGCCTCTCTATTTTTATTTTTACTGGATGAGACGCATGACAATTCAAAGTGGGGTGCGCATGCCTGGGTGGGGAGGGAGGGGACTTGGCTTCGGAGGACGGGAATGCTCGAGGCTGCTTTTCCGTCCTCCCTGTGGTTCTTGAATCGATGAAGGAGCAATCTGCCTTGCCCCTTTAGATGTGGGGAGAACTTGTCCCCAAAGGGTAGATATCTTCCAAGGGTGATTCTTCCTCCACCCTCTGCTTTTTGGCCCCAGGCTGGAGAGAAGCAAGCCGCGGGTCTCTTGCTTCCCTTCAGCTACCCGCGTCCCCAGTGTCCGCGAGCGGCACGGTGCCGTCTGTTCTCCGGCAAAAAGACGAGCTGTGTGCAATTTGTTCCCAGGGTCAGCTTTTGCGGTGGGGGTTACCGCCCGATACTTTTCTGCAAGGTTTTTCTGAGCCTGTATCTTTCTGTCTTCTTCCGTTTTGGAAGGGAATCGCATCTTGGTCCTCGGGCAGGGACACCGCGTCCACGACTCCCGGAAACGGCAATCAGACTTTTCAACTAGCGTCCCTCAAGGCTCTGTCTCTCTCCCCACCCCAGGGTTGCCAACTTTGAGCTGGGAAATTCTTGGAGATTTTGGGGTGGAGCCTGAAGAAGGCAGGATTTGAGGAAAAGAGAGATCTCAAATGTGGTATAATGCCAGAGCCAACGTGGTGTAGGGGTTAAGAGCGGTGGTTTGGAGCGGTGGTCTCTGATCTGGAGAACCGGGTTCGATTCCCCACCCCTCCACATGAGCGGCGGAGGCTAATCTGGTGAACCGGGTTGGTTTCCCCACTCCTACACACAAAGCCAGCTGGGTGACCTTGGGCTAGTCACAGCTCTCTAAGCCCCACCTACGTCACAGGGTGTCTGTTGTGGGGAGGGGAAGGGACGGTGATTGTAAGCCAGTTTGATTCTGCCTTAAGTGGTAGAGGAAGTCGGCATATAAAAGCCAACTCTTCTTCTTCTTCTTCTTCTCCATCTTCATTTCCATCTTCATCTCCATCTTCATCTCCCATCCTCATCATAGAGTCTACCTCCAAAGTAGCCATTTTCTCCAGGCGAACTGATCTCTATCATCTGGAGATCAGCTGTGATTCTTGGAGATTGGCAACCCTACTCACTCGAAACAATTCTCTGTTTCTCTTCTCTAAGATCTCATTCCCCCTTCTAACAGATGTTATCACTTTTCCAATGGAGGCCTTTTCTGGTATGATCCACTTCCCGTCTTCTGTTTCTAATATCTCTCTTTATCTTCTTGCTGTTTCTGGCTGGATCTCTTCCCTTGCTACTTCAAACTTAACTATTTAAAACTGAGCCCTTTGTCTGCCGTCCCCTGCCTGGGTCAGTATGTTCCCTCTTCCCTCCCCCCCGCTTACTCTGGGGGTAAAACTTATATTCCTCCTTCTTTAACTGCGTTTTCCTCTGGGGTAGTGCTTATATTCCTCAAAACCTTCTTTACATTTGCTCTCTCAATTCAAACACTTCCCTAAACCTGCAATTTTCAACCATGGTTTTCATGCCAGGGCAAGCGTCCCATCTTCCGGTGGCAAACGCGACGGACCACCCCACCCCAGCATGCAGTTGCGTGTGGTTTTGGGGTGGAGATGGTGTGCCATTATCCTTGTGTTGACGTTGCTTTTCTCAAGCACTTGGGGCCTTTCCAAAACGCAGCATGAACACACACACACACACCCCGTCCAGGTTGCAAGCTCAGGGCTTGCTGGGGCCTGTCTGTCTATATTGAGCTGGGCATCCGGAGCATTCCAGTCTTCTCCGGGGCTGCCTGACAAGATCCCGTCTCTCTCCGTCTCGCTCGTCACCCAAAATAGACCGTCTCATTTGAAATACAATTGGAAATGGTTCCCCCTCCCTCTGCTTTCCCCTTGTCTTTCCTTGGCTCAAGAATTCTGGTTTTCCCTCTTATCTCTTGGCGTCATTCTCTGGTCTCAGTTCTGCTGCCCATTTATTTATTTATTTCCTCTATCTTTTTCTGGCCCAGTTTCGCCTTGGTTACATTCCCTTTGTTGGCTTCCATTTCCTCTTTCGGATCCAGGTTGCGTTAGTTTTCAAGTTTCTTCTCTCCTTGGCACCTTCTTATCGAGCTTCTCTTCTCTCTTTCTTTTTTTTGCCGCCACCTTGTCTCTGCTCTGCAGAGATTATTCTCTTCCAAAACGCCAGGTTACGTCTTCTGTTTCATTCCTCCAGCCTCGCTGCCCTACCCCAGAGTCTGCACCTTTCCCTTCTTGCAAATATCAGGGAGGGGCCATGGCTCAGTGGTAGAGCACCTGCTTTTTGCATGCAAAAGGTCCCATGTTCAGTCCCTAGGGTTGGCAACTTCCAGGTAATTGCAGGAAAAATATTTTTCCTGCAGCTAGTCTGTTGAATACCAGTGCAATTTGTGAGTTCAACTTCCAGGTAATAGAAGATCTCCTGCTATTACAACTGATCTCCAGCCGATAGGATCAGTTCACCTGGAGAAAATGGCCGCTTTGGCCATTGGACTCTATGGCATTGAAGTCCCTCCCCTCCCCAAACCCCGCCCTCCTCAGGCTCCTCCCAAAAAAAACCTCCCGCCGGTGGCGGACCTGGCAACCCTATCAATCCCCAGCATCTTCAGTTACAAGGATCAGGTAGCAGGTGATGTGAAAGACCTCTAGCAGAGACCCTGGACAGCTGCTGCCAGTCTGAGTAGACTAAGGTTACCAGGTCCCTCTCCGCCACCGGCAGGAGGTTTTGGGGGCGGAGCCTGAGGAGGGTGGGGTTTGGGGAGGGATTTCGATGCCATAGAGTCCAATGGCCAAACCAGGCATTTTCTCCAGGGGAACTGATCTCTATTGGCTGGAGATCAGTTGTAACAGCGGGAGATCTCCAGCTAGTACCTGGAGGTTAGCAACCCTAGAGTAGACAGTACTGACTAGAGTGGGCAGTACTGATGGACCAAGTGTTTGAGTCAGTATAAGGCAGCTTCAAATGTTCAAGCTGTATCTGAAAAATGTATTTTTTTCTTGGCAGTCTCTCAGCTCTGATCTGTGCCTCTTCACCTTCCTCTCCTTTGGAGCCCTTTCCCTGTTTCTAGTGGTGAGAATGTCTTTAGAATATGGGCAGGATTTGTTCTTTCGAACTCTAACTTTTGACCAATGCTCAACTGTCCGAACAGCTTCTTGTAGGGTTGCCAACCTCCAGGTAGTGGCTGGAGATCTCCTGCTATAACAACTTATCTCCAGCCGATAGTCAGTTCCCCTGGAGAAAATGGCTGCTTTGGCCATTGGACTCTATGGCCGGTGGCGAAGAGGGACCTGGCAACCCTAGCTTCTTGCCATCGACAAAAACTGCAATAGTCATCCTGTTGCCCATGGGGTGACTGTTGCCAGACAGATTTTGCAAAATAAAGAAATTATATCGCAAGAAACCTATTCAGGCAGTTGACTCTGGCTTTTCTGGCTGCCCTGTCACCAGTTTTATTTTATTTTATTCTTTTCCAAACAAGTCTGCACGGCATAAGCTGAGCCAGATTTTTTTTTGGTGGTAGTCTAAACCCTGGATGCATCATGTGCTGCCAAATTCTCCCAAATTTAATTAATGTACTTTGATGTCCCTCACGATAACTAATAAAAACGCTTCATTGTGCTGGGAAATTCTTGGGACGCGGCTCCTTCTCGAGACAAATGGTGTAGCCGGTTTAGGCTCAAGGCTTTCTGTCCGTAGCCTCCCTTCCGAGCATCCGGCGTTTTATCAACTTTCTGAGCGCTTCAGGGGCACAATCCAAGCCAGGAGACTCGGTGTGGCGTAGAACGGGGTTGCCAGGTCCCCCGGCCACTGGTGGGGTGGGGTGGGAGTAGGGTTGCCATCTTCAGGTTGGGAATCTCCTGGAGATCAGGGGATGGTGCTTGGGGAGAGGAGGGGAATCAGTGGGGTACGATGCCTTAGAGTCCACCCTCTAAAGCAGGGGTGTCGAACTCAATTGTTACGAGGGCCGGATATGGCAGAAATGTCACTTGTTTGGGCCGGGCCATGCCTCGCCAACCCAGATTGAGAGTGGCATGTGTGTAGCTGGCTCGTGAGCCGGATAAGGGCTCTCAAGGGGCCCGATCCAGCCCTCGGATCTAAAGCATCTGTTTTCTGATCTCTGTAGTCTAGAGATGAGCCATAACTCCCGGGGATCCCCAGGTCCCACCTGGAGGCTGGCATCCCTAGATCAGGATGTCGGATTGGGGCCGGGGGGGTCGATCCTGGTCTCTCTACTCTGCCGTGATGTTCGCTGGGCCAGTCATTCACTCTTTCCTGGGAGGAACCTCTTGAACGCCGTGGAGAAAGGGTGTGGTGTAATGGTTAAGAGCATCACTAACCTGAACTGACCCTAGAAGCTAAAATGACTAAACTGAGGCTGTTGTATTTTGGTCACATTATGAGAAGACAGGAGTCACTGGAAAGGACAATCATGCTAGGAAAAGTGGAAGGCAGCAGGAAAAGAGGAAGACCCAACAAGAGATGGATGGACTCACTAAAGGAAGCCACGGCCCTCCATTTGCAAGACCTGAGCAAGGCTGTCAAAGATAGGACATTGATTCGTAGGGTTGCCATGAGTCGGAAGAGACTTGACGGCACTTAACACACACACACAATCTGGAGAACCGGGTTCGATTCCCCACTCCTCCATATGAGCGGCGGACTCTCATCTGGAGAACAGGGTTCGGTTCCCCGCTCCTCCACATGAAGCCTGCTGGGTGACCTGGGGCCAGTCACAGTTGTCTCCGAACTCTCTCAGCCCCACCTACCTCACCAGGTGTCTGTTGTGGGGAGGGGAAGGGAAGGTGGTTGTCAGCTGCTTTGAGACACCTTAAAGCGGGGTATAAAAACCAACTCTTCTTCTTCTTTTTTTTCTTCAAAATAATAATGCCATAAAATAAACTTCCCTTTTTGCTTTCCCAATTTTATGTAACAATGTCTCAACACTTTTTCTATATACGATATATCCTTAGAATGAATATATATATTTATATATACATATAGATAGATAGATAGATAGATATGTATGTGTGTGTATATGTATATATATATATATGTATGTATATGTATATATGTATGTATGTATATGTATATATTCATTTATACCCCCAATGTTCTTCCCAATGGGGACCAAAAGCAGTTTACATGGTTCTCCTCTCTTCCATTTTATCCTCACAACAGTCCTGCGAGGTGAGCTAGGCTACGTGTGTGTGCGTGGCCCAAGATCACCAGCAAGCATCCATGCCAGGGTTAAGGATTCGAACCTGGGTGTCCCAGGTCTTAGTCTGAAACGCTAACCACTACACCACACTGGCTCATTCAGTATATGGCTTGATTCCACGTGGAATTTCGTATCGTTTATGGAGAAGTATTCAGTTTTTAACCATTCTTCTTGTCACGGTTGTCTGGTTAGCTTTCTCACTACTTCTCTGTTGAAGGTGTCACTTTTATTCTGAAAAATTTGCAGGTGGGGCCCAAACATTTTGGAGGGTGCGGCTTCCGGGCCCCTCTCTTCCTGCTGTCTTTCCTATGCTACTAGCAGACCTAATTCCGCTTTCAAACGGAGGCAAGGCAGCTGCCAGGTTTTGGGGTGTCCTTAAAAGCCATCAATTCTCAATTTTTTACCTCCCCGTATGTTTTTTTCCCTCCCCATATTTCCCCCCCACCCTGAGATGTGTCTCCTGCCTCAGGCGCTTAAATGCCTTGAATGTACAGAAGAATCAAAAAGCTCTGACCCAGTCCCTCATATACATTGATTTACATAATTAATTTTGAGCTAAGCTTTTGAGATTGCCTTTGTTCCTAGGCTGCCAGATGGCTTTATGTCAAAATAAAAATCCCTTTCGGCGCCAAAGGATTATCATCTCATTTTTCCAGAGCGCTGCAGTCCCGCAGAATAGCAAAGCTTGTCATTTATTTCAGGTACCGCGCCTTCCAAGAATCCCTTTTCTTTTGGCATATATGGTCGGTTATGGAGTCTTTGGTTAGAGAAAGGTGGGTTAAAGGTGTCATCATTAAACAAATACTATCTGCGCGGCATCTGGACCAACCCAGGACGGACCAAAAGATGCATGTATCCTGGGGAAGAGCTACTCATACTAAGCAACGCAGGCTGCCGCCAAAAATGGCAGCCCTGCGTCAAGTCCGTGCGTAATTATTGAGACTTGAGACAGGGTTGCCGTTTTTGAAGGCAGCCTTGAGCTGCTTCTTACACATCCTCTGCTTCCAGAGGAAGGAGCCAGCATGGTGTAGTGGTTAGGAGTGGTGGAGTCTGGTCTGGAGAAACGGGTTTGATTCCCCACGCCTCCACATGAGCAGCGGACTCTAATCTGGGGAACTGGGTTCGATTCCCCACTTCGGGGGGAACTGATCTCCGTAGTCTGGAGATGAGCTGTGATTCCGGGGAATCCCCAGGTCCCACCTGGAGGCTGGCATCCCTACTATCTCTAGAGCCAGTGTTGCATACTGGTTAAGAGTGGGGGACTCTAATCTGGAGAACCGGGTTCGATTCCCCACTCCTCCACATGAAGCCAGCTGGGTGACATTGGGCTAGTCACAGTTCTCTTCAAGCTCTCTCAGCCCCACCTACCTCACAAGGTGTCTGTTGTGGGGAGAGGAAGGGAAGGTGATTGTAAGCCGGTTTGAGACTCCTTAAAAATGGCAGAGAAAGTCAGCATATAAAAACCAACTCTTCTTCTTCTTAATCCAGAGCAATGTCCTATTTTTCCAACAGTGACCCACAATGGGTGTTACAGAGGAGGAAGTTTATAACCATGCCTAGACTCAGAAGCATTCAGCGTAAACTATAGTCGTATTCCTTTTATGTTAACTGAGTTTATTTTTGATTATTTGTGGTTGAGACATTCTTGGCTTTTTTTCAGCACAGTTTTCAGCACAGTTTTCTTTTTCTTCTTAACATTTTAGTTACAGTCAGTGATAGTCCTCTTAAGAGCCAGCGTGGTGTAGTGGTTAAGAGCGGTGGCTTGGAGCGGTGGACTCTGATCTGGAGAACCGGGTTCGATTCCCCACCCCTCCACATGAGCGGCGGAGGCTAATCTAGTGAACCGGGTTGGTTTTCCCGCTCCTACACACGAAGCCAGCTGGGTGACCTTGGGCTAGTCACAGCTCTCTCAGCCCCACCTACCTCACCGGGTATCTGTTGTGGGGAACGGAAGGCGATTGTAAGCCGGTTTGAGTCTCAAGTGGTAGAGAAAGTTGGCAAATAAAAACCAAGTCTTCTTCTTCTTCTTAATCTGTCTAGGTTTACCTGAACGGTTCCATGGCTCAGGTCTACAACACACTATTCTTGGGCCAGCGCTCTCCAGTCAACCCAGACCTGCTGCTAGATGGAAGCAGGACCCACCTTTATGTGATGACAACCTCACAGGTGAATCGTGGGAACTCAGAGTTGCCCCCTCAAACAGTTTCCTCGAACAATGATTCTTGTTGTCTCCAGTCTGGAGGAGAAGCAGTTCTGCCCCAGATCTGCTTGCAATGGAAGCTACTGTTACATGGTTTTCACAGTTTTCTTTTGGCCATAGCAGCACGGTATAGCCTGATCTTGTCAGGGGCCCTGACTCAGTGGTAGAGCATCTGCTCAGCATGCAGAAGGTCCCTGGTTCAATCCCCGGCATCTCCAGTTAAAGGGACCAGGCAAGTAGGTGATGTGAAAGACTCTGCCTGAGACACTGGAGAGCCATGGAGAGGGGCTGTGGCTCAGCGGTAGAGCATCTGCTTGGCATGCAGAAGGTCCCAGGTTCAATCCCCAGCATCTCCAGTTAAAGGGACCAGGCAAGTAGGTGATGTGAAAGACTGCCTGAGACACTGGAGAGCCATGGAGAGGGGATGTGGCTCAGTGGTAGAGCACCTGCTTGGCATGCAGAAGGTCCCAGGTTCAATCCCCGGCATCTCCAGTTAAAGGGACTAGGTGAATAGGTGATGTGAAAGACCTCTCTGCCTGAGATCCTGAAGATCTGCTGACCGTCTGAGTAGACAATACTGACTTGGATGGACCAAGGGTCTGGTTCAGTATAAGGCAGCTTCATGTGTTCATGTGGAAGCTAAGCAGGGTCAGTACTTGGATGGGAGACCACCAAGGAAGGCTCTCCAGAGGAAGGCGATGGCAAACCACCTCTGCTTCTCACTTGCCTGGAAAGCACCTTGCTGGAGTTGCCATAAACAGAACTGGACCAGGAGATTTGCAGTGTCTTTAAAGAATAATAGATATAATGTGCTGTAAGCTTCTATGAGGGAGCCCTGTAGTGCAGAGTGGTAAGCTGCAGTACTGCAATCCAAAGCTCTGCTCACGACCTGAGTTCGATCCTGACGGAAGTCAGTTTCAGGTAGCCGGCTCGAGGTTGACTCAGCCTTCTATCCTTCCAAGGCCAGTAAAATGAGTACCCATCTTGCTGGGGGTAAAGTGTAGACGACCGGGGAAGGCCATGGCAAACCACCCCATCAACATAGTCTGTCTAGTAAACGTTGGGATGTGATGTCACCCTGCGGGTCAGGAATGACTCGGTGCTTGCCCAGGGGACTATCTTTACCTTTAAAAGCTTCTATGGGCCAGAGTCCACTTCATGGGGTACACAAAGTAAATCTTCCGTTGGTAGCATAGGAAACCCACATCCTCTGTGGGATCTGCAAGGAATTCTGCTCCTGCTCCGTGTTATGAGGCTCAGTTTGTCACAAAGGCCAATTTGAGACTGCAGGGCCATGTTATTTGCCTTTCTCCCTACCATATGCCTTGACTACCTTGCGTTTGGAGCAGCACCAAATCAGCAAGTGAAGGGCCTGCTAATTCGGAACCCCCCCCCCAACGTGAGCCCCCAAATCAAAGCCCGCTCCTGTTTCCCTTGAAGCCTTCCAACCTATCCCTTATTTATGCCTTTCCCCTACCACCCTGCAAGTCTTCCATAAAAGGTCTGTAATTTGCGCAAAGTAGATCAGGGCAAATTGTATATCACGTGCTTGTTACTGTGCATGCAGAACGTAAGAGGTCGTGACTGTCTTTCCAGCGTGGTGTAGCGGTTAAGAGTGGTGGTTTGGAGCGGTGGAGTCTGATCTGGGTTTGATTCTCCGCTCCTCCACGTGAGCGGCGGAGGCTAATCTGGCGAACTGGATTTGTTTCCCCGCTCCTACACATGAAGCCAGCTGGGTGACCTTGGGCTAGTCACAGCTCTCTCAGCCTCACCTATCTCGCAGGGTGTCTGTTGTGGGGAGGGGAAGGTGATTGTAAGCCGGTTTGATTCTGCCTTAAGTGGTAGAGAAAGTCAGCATATAAAAACCAACTCTTCTTCTTCTTCGGATTTGATTCCCCACCCCTCCACATGAGTGGTGGAGGCTAACCTGGAGAACCAGGTTTGATTCCCCACACCTCCATAAGAGTGGTGGATGCTAATCTGGTGAACTGGGTTGGTTTCCCCACTCTTACACATGAAGCCAGCTGGGTGGCCTTGGGCTAGTCACACTCTCTCAGCCCCACCCACCTCACAGGGTGTCTGTCGTGGGGAAGGGAAGGGGATTGTAAGCTGGTTTAGTTCTGCCTTAAGTGGTAGAGAAGGTTGGCATATAAAAACCAACTCTTCTTCTGCTTCTTCTTTCCAACCCAGGTCGCCAAAGTCCCAGTTTCAGAATGCCCCCACTTCCAGGACTGTGACTCGTGCCTGCGTGCCCAAGACCCTTTCTGCGGTTGGTGCGTCCTGCAAAGCAGGTCAGTCCTCACTGAGGACTAGTAGAGTGTCAAGTTTTGGTTTAAAAGAGAGCATGTGCGCTCCCTCTATCATCTCCCCCCTCTAACACAACTGGTTGATTGGCAGATGTACCCGCAAGTTGGAATGTGAGCGCCACGAGGTGGCCAATCACTGGCTCTGGAGCTACGGAGCGGAGAGCCAATGTCTGCGAGTGGAACAGATGTCCCCGGCCAATCGGAGCAGAGAAGAGCGGACGGAGGTGGGTGAGCAGGATGGAGGGTTCCGTACTGGTCTTCTGACTTAGCACTAATTCACCTGTTCGCCCTTTCAGTAAGGGAATGCAGGTCATTACTGTTTATTGCAAGGATCTCCTCCCCTTCCCTGGCTTTTTTGCAAGCAGGTTCTCTTCCACTGGCAACAAATGCAGGCAAGAGTATCTGGAGACCCCCTCTTGACCCCTCACTGCCAAAACTGATTCCCCCCCCTTCTTTAAAAGGTTGCCTGCAAATTGGCGCCCAGTTAAATTTCACTCTCAAATCTTTTTTATTTTATATTTTAGGGGTACAGAAAGGGAAAAAAGCAGGGGAAAGGGGAAAATAAAGTTAAACATATTTCATCTTCCGAACCGCGACATGATTATTACTTAAAAAGAAGTATAAAATGTCACCAAACATCCAGTCCTTAATCTTGAACCCAAAAAATGCCTTAATGGTAAACTATTCGTCCTCACTATCTAATGTCCTCAACATGGCATCATTTAGTAAATTGCTATAAATTCTCTACAGTATAACTATCTAATAGATGGTTATTTATTTATCTCCTGAATAATAGTCATAAAAGGCTGCTATTTCAACTCAGAATTCTTCCGCTCTCAAATCTTTATTGCTAATTGACAAAGTCTTAAGCATTCATAGTATAGAGAAACATAGAAACAAAGAAATAAGCAGTTTTACAGTTTTAGAATAAACACAATTAATAAAAGACTATTCATTTGTGGTACAGGGTAAACTTGAATTATCAGAGCTATTCGATAGCTTTAGGGCCATTACATATGCTAGGTATTTTGCTATCTGATGTACTTTGGAGAGCCAGCGTGGTATAGTAGTTAAGAGCGGTGGTTTGGAGCAGTGGATTCTGATCTGGAGAACCGGGTTGGATTCCCCACTCCTCCACATGAGCGGCGGAGGCTAATCTGGTGAACTGGGTTGGTTTACACATGAAGCCAGCTGGGTGACCTTGGGCTAGTCACAGCTCTTAGAGCTCTCTCAGCCCCACCTACCTCACAGGGTTTCTGTTGTAGGGAGGGGGAGGGAAGGCGATTGTAAGCCAGTTTCTTGTAGGTTATCCGGGCTGTGTGACCGTGGTCTTGGTATTTTCTTTCCTACGTTTCGCCAGCAGCTGTGGCAGGCATCTTCAGAGGAGTAACATGAAGGACAGTGTCTCATCTGAAGATGCCTGCCACAGCTGCTGGCGAAACGTCAGGAAAGAAAATACCAAGACCACGGTCACACAGCCCGGATAACCTACAAGAACCAATGAACTCTGACCGTGAAAGCCTTCGACAATATTTTGTAAGCCAGTTTGATTTTTTCTTAAGAGGTAGAGAAAGTCATCATGTAAAAACCAACTCTTCTTCTTCTTCTTCCTCCTCCTCCTCCTCCTCAGTATCTGATGAAAGGAACAGTATAATCCAAGGTTTTAAGGGGAGACCATGGATTGACTCAATAAAGGAAGCCACAGCCTTTAATTTGCAAGATCTGAGCAAGGCTGTCAAAGATAGGACATTTTGGAGGACTTTCATTCAGAGGGTCGCCATGAGTCGGAGGCGACTTGACGGCACTTAACACACACACAACACATACTTTACTAAAATAGGCAAAATCCATCAAATTCGTTCTGCGTCCCACTTAACTTTGAGTTTCCTGCAATGTTTTATTTGAGAGCTGTAAACTGCTTTTGCTGCTCGGATAATAACGCCGTGTCCCCGGTTTCCCTTTTCTTTAAACTACGAAGCTGTGGCGGAAAGCAGGAAAACCAGTTGCTCTGCATTGCGGGGGGAAATATGTGCCTCTCGCCCTATCCAGGTCTCCATGCTGGTCCCCGGGCTCCCTGCCCTGGCCGAGGGGGAGAATTATCACTGTGCCTTTGGGTCTCAAGACAGCCCGGCCCGGCTTAATGGTTCCTGGGTTCACTGCTTCTCGCCGGTTCCCCAGCAGGTGCCGCCCACCGAGGAGGGCAAAGGTGAGCCAGGGTGAAGGTGGCGGCAGGCATGCGCATTATGCCACCCTTGACTCTTCCCCTGATGGGTTGAGAACAAAATAGTTACCACGATTGGGCTGCCAGTGCTTAACTTGTTCCTCCTGTTGCACCTTTTGATGGTGAACGCATGAACACACACGGAGCTGCCTTATACTGAATCAGACCCTTGGTCCATCAAAGTCAGTATTGTCTACACAGACCGGCAGCGGCTCTCCAGGGTCTCAGGCAGAGATCTTTCACATCACCTACTTACCTAGTCCCTTTAAGTGGAGATGCCGGGGATTGAACCTGGGACCTTCTGCATGCCAAGCAGATGCTCTACCACTGAGCCACGGCCCCTCCCCTCCATAGCAATGAGCCATAGCAATGAGCGGATTATGCTTTTTGCACCACGGAGAGAGAGAGAGAACGAACGTGGCTGCATGTTTAACATCGGAGAGCAAACCTCACTGCTCACAGCGCCTTTCCTTTCGAGAGCTGTAAAATCTGAGGGGTTCTCCCTTCCTTTTATCCTTACAGCAACCCTGCGAGGTAGGTTGGGCTGAGAGAGAGCGGCTGGGCCAAGGTGGCCCAGCACGCTCCCACGACTGAGTGGGACTTGAACCCAGCTCTCTTATAAAATGCTTCAAATAAAATGCTTGTGGCCTCGTCTGGCAGATTTGCCTCAGGGACACTCCTGCCCACAGAGTAGGAGAAGGGAAGAGGGGGTCAGGGTCTGCATTGTGGGAAACAGATGCGTTGTGGGAAACCCACCTTATTTATTTGTTTATTTGTTTATTGCGTTTGCATCCCACCCCTCATTCCCGGCAAGCTGGGCTCAGAGTGGGTCACAACATAATAGTAGAGAGAGATTTATTATTACGGCATTAGCCAAAAAAGATACAAACCTTGACGATAAAACCCATTACATGATAAAATAATCTGTTTGTAAAAAAATACAGATAAAATTATATCAATTAAAATTAACCTTATTAACACTAATCACCTTTTCCGGGTGGATCTTAATTGCCACAGAACAATATTTGGCTACCTGTAAATAACCCCGAGAGTTTCCCTCCCATAAGAGGAATTTCATTTTCTCTTCCTCCGGGCTGGATTCCATTGTGTTAATGAGAGGAAGAATTAGCTTCTTCTTTTTTTAAATAACATTTTATTAAATAAAAAAAAACATAACACAACATACATTCCCATTCATATACAGTTTGGGCTTCTTCCAGGGTTGATATTTAACCATTCTTAAAGTCACAATCATCTCAACATCATTTTAATAATTATATTCCAGTTAAACCGTATTATTATTTACTGTTTCTAGATTTTTCATGTAAAATTTTAATATCTGTCTGTCCTTTCTGCTATAGACTATAATTTCTTCAGTATTATTTAATTTCTTAACACGATTTCAGCTTTTACTATCATTTTTTCCAAGATATCTGCATCTGCTCTCTAAACTAATACCCACTAGTATCTTATTTTATATCTTCAGCTTTACATATTCAAAATAACACATCCAGTTTCTTTTGGAATTCATTCATCGTTCTTCCTCTCAGCATGTTGGTTAATTTGGCCATCACTGCATATTCTAACATCTTTTGTTGAATTAGCTTTTGACAGATTCCCTTGTAATAGATCCACCTAGAAAGAACATGACTTATACTTTCCATTTCACCTGGCCTGCAAGGGCATGCTCAATCAGATCTTGATAACTTCCTATATTTTCCCTCCAGGATTGCTGAAGGCAAGGCCGCGACCCTCTTGCCAGGATTAGGGCTCTCCTTTGCTTATTTAGCTCTCTAACAGACAGATAGCGTGTTCTAATAGGAGCAAAGTAAGCTGGGGAAGTCATGAGCTCTATGGTAAAACATCAATTAAAACATACATTAAAACATACTTTAATGTATGTTTTAATTGATGTTTTACTATACAGCTTATGACTTCCCCAGCTTACCGTACTTGGCTCCTATTAGAACACGCTATCGTCTAGCTCCAGCTAGATATCTGTCTCTTATAGAGCTAAATAAGCAAAGGAGCTAAATAAGCAAATACATGTTTGTTTGTTTATTTTTCCTTCTAGTTTTAGCCTTTGTAATTTTAGGATATTATCAAGCATTCTAATTTTACCCACACTTAGTATTTGTTCGGATGCTGATTATGCGCCTTGATGATCTTGCCGTTTGTAACCATTTTTAACCATTTGACCATTTTAATAGCAAATCTAGTTTGTATTTGTTTTTACCTTTTCTATTTAACTATGCAAATTTGCTTTATTTGATGGTCTATGACTGAAAATAAATAATTGACTGATTGACATACTTTAAAATTCCATGCTTCGTATTTTAATAATAAAACGGCATCTCCTTCTAAATCGTAGCCACTAGGCAGGTCCAGCCTGCCGTGGGGCCCCAGGCCAGATTGGGGGAAGGATGGGGAGGCCAGCAAATGATGATAGTGGAACGACCTTGCATGATGGATAGTTGGAAGAACTTCCTTGACCCTGTAGATGTGACTTGTTCTTCTCTCCCCCTCAGATCATGTGACTGTGGCGTTAGCCTTGATGTTCCGGGATGTGGTGGTAGCCTCCGCAGGGTTCACGTTCTACGACTGCGGCGCAGTGAGCCAGCTTGCCGACGCGACGCCGTGAGTCAATTTGGGGAGGGTGTTCGTGGTGGTTGCGGATGGGGCTGGGAGAGTGCGTCCACAACACGGTTGTTTCTGGGGAAAGCCGACTCGGTCCATAGAGGGAGCTTTAAGTCAAGATTGAAATTAAACATAAGGACCGAAGAAAGGCCCTGCTGGATCAGACCAAGGCCCATCAAGTCCAGCTGTCTGTTCCCACAGTGGCCAACCGGGTGCCTCTAGGAAGCCCACAAGCAAGACTGCTGCAGCAGCATCCTAGATACCAGTCCAACATGCTAACCACTACACCAGGCTGACTGTTCTGAATCCGTTAAGGAAAGCACATTTCTTGTGTTGCTTGACTCATTCTGTGTCTGCCAGTGATGATGAAGGAAATGGTAACTGTGTAGGGTACTGAATCCTTGCCTTCTCATCATTTAAAAAAAAGTCTTCTTCTGCCTTTGTAAATCGCAGAAACTTTCTCTGAACGCCAAACTGTTTTTCCCCCCTCCGCACATGCTAAATAGTCGCAGACCTTCTCTCTTTCTTCTTCCATAGGTGTGGACAATGCGTCGGCAGCCCGTGGCTGTGCCATTGGTGCCCGTCCAGTCACCGGTGTGTCCCTGGTGCGCCCTGCCCGAATGGTGAGGGGCCCATCTACAATCAGAAGGTGAGTAAATTGAAATTGTAATTTAGCAATGCAGGATAAATAGGAAACATTTTTTTAGATTATAATACCAGTATATAAGCAATAGATGAAACAATTATAACAAATAGATTCGTTTGGAATCGACAGAGGAGATGCAGATCAAAGTACAGATAATTTGAAAGATAAGCTTAGATAATAAATATAGTGATTATTTTCTATAAATTGAGGACATGATTTAAAATGACTTTGGTTTTGTCAGTCTACAGTGGAAATATTAGCAGTGGGCTTAGGAGAGATTATCAATTAAATAATCCTTCTGCAAAATACAAATTGATTGCATTAGAAGGCAATATATACACCGATGCCCTTGGGAGTTTGAATATGCTGTATGTATGAGTCAATATGTGTGTAATTTGATTTGATGTAACGTATAAAATTTTAATAAAATAGTATTTTTTTTAATAAAAGGTGAGTAACTTTGTGAAAGAACTTCCCTGCTAATGTATATTCTAGAGCAGGGGTGTCAAACTCAATAGTTAAGAGGGCCGGATATGACATACATTCCCCTTGGTCAGGCCGGGCCATGCCTCGCCAGCCCAGATCGAGAGTGGGGGTGGGATTTGGCTGCCTCGCGGGCCGGGTAAGAAGCTCTGAAGGTGCCGGATCCAGCCCCTGGGCCTTATGTTTGATACACCTGGCTTACTTCCATTCCCCTCCCTTTTTATCTGCACAACGATCCTGTGAGGTAGAGGGCGTGGCTGGCCTGAAGTCACCCAGCAAACTTCCACGACAGAGTGGGGATTCGAAGCTGAGTCTCTCAGATCCTACTCCCGCACGCTAACCACCAAGCCCCACTGGGAATATAATCGGTTGACACCTCGTACGATATTTGGGTGGGGAGTCAGGAAATGGAATAATTTGGCCCTGAGTATTAAACCAGGTGTATTATACCCTGCTCACTGGTGGGAAAGAACTGAGGAGGAGAGATAAATCTCTGTGAGCAGCTTGGACGGGTTTATGAGCTTTCAAGGGGCCGGATCTGGCCCGCGGGCCTTAAGTTTGACACCCCCGTTCTAGAGACAAGAAAAAGGGGGGTTGTTTATTTACCTCATGTATACCCCATCTTTGTACATAGTTCTCCTCCGTTCCATTTTATCCTCACAACAACCCTGCGAGGTAGGCTAGGCCGAGCGTGTGCGACTGGCCCAAGGTCGCCCGGCAAGCCGCCATGGCAGAGTGTGGATTCGAACCGCGGTCTCCCGGATCCTAGTCCGGCAGTTTAACTGACGACGCCAAACCAGCCGCTGCACTGAATTCCTCCCTTTCTTCCAGGTGCCCACCGAAGACCCCCAAGGCCCTGCCTCATGCCCTGGTGTGGAGATTGCCGCCGAGTCCCACTTGGTTCCTGTGGGTGTCGAAATGCCGCTGAGCCTGGTTGCCTGGAATCTGCACTTGCTGGGGGTGAGTTGGGAGAGTTGAAAGCCCTACGTACAGGTAGAGGATCCCACGTCCGGACTGATCCTTCGAGCCGGCATGCAGGCAGATCCGTGCTGCCTGCTTCCAATGTTTCCTCTCCCCTAAAAAAATAAAAATACAGTGCACACTGCGTCGTAGGTGGAGACTGAAAGCCTGCCGTGGTTAGTTCATTTGCTGTTGCTCTTGCTTAACAGCTGATGCAGGTGTCCAGGTGACATAATTCTTTGCAGAACCTTCAGGATTCTTCCTCAGGTGGGAGCTGTGCGCATTTTTAACAGATTTAAATGCGTCTCGTCAACGTGTTCTGGTTGTCGAGGGTGGTGTATTTGCACTAGTTGCTTGTCGCTCCACCAGCATGCAGGTTCTTTGTAAAGGGCCAGGGGGGTTCCATTTGCAGGTGCCGAATGGGATTGGTGTTTGGGCGGGGCATTGCTCCTCGTTCGCTCCCCCCGGTGGTCGTACAGATTGACGGACTGCTTCTGAGGTGGGGCAGTCAGTAAGGTTGCCAGGTCCCCCCTTGCCATCGGCGGGAGCTTTGTTGGGGGGGGAACGCTCTAGCACAGGGGTGTCAAACATACGGCTCGAGGGCCTGATCAAACCTCTTGAGAGCTCTTATCCGGCCCACGAGCCAGCCAAGGAAGCCACCCCCCCAACTCTCGATTTGGGCTGCCGAGGCATGGCCGGGCCCAACCAAGTGACATTTATGTCATATCCGGCCCTCATAACAATTGTGTTTGACACCCCTGCTCTAGAACATCCCTCAAAAAAAAAAACTCTATGGAAACCATAGTTTTTTTGGAGGGATGTGCTAGAGCGTCCCTGTCAAACCTAGAAGTGACGGGGACGCTCTAGCATATTCCTCGAAAAATTATATGGTTTCCATAGGTTTTTTTGAGGGATGTTCTAGAGCATCCCCGTCACTTCCGGATTTTTTGTGCCATGCCATGCGTGGGGATTGTCTTCCCCGTTTAGCTGGCCTGTTTTCCCCGCCAACCAGCTGAGGGGCATTAATAGGTACCTGGCAACCCTGGCAATGAGTAAGGAGCCAGCTTGCTGGGAGGGCTAGTGCAGAGGGTGGCATTAGGGCCCAGTCTCACATTGCTGTTGGCATCTCCAGGGTTCAGAGAGGCTCTCCTGTGTGCTGGAAGTGGAGGAGACCCTGGTCGTGGTGCCAGCATCATTGGAGGAAGGGGACCGAGGAACCTCACGTCGTGTGCAGTGCCTGCCCCGGATCTACAGTTACACCCAACCCTCTCCAGAGCTCCACGTCCCCCTCTATGTCTTGGTGGGGGATGACCAGCGCCTCGATAGCCGCGGAGACCTGCATGGTAAAGGAGGTGTGGTGGAGGATGGATTTGGGTATGGTGGTAGATCCGTAGGGCTCCGTCATCAACCCAAAGGGGGACTGCAGCCAAGAAATCAGAAAGAGGTTGAGACTGGAGAAGGGCAGCCATGAAGGAGCTAGAAAAGATTCTTTAGTGTAAGGATGTGTCACTGGCCACCGAGATCGAGTTAATTCATGCCATCGTATTCCCTATTACTATGTACGGGTATGAGAGCTGGACAATGAAGAAAGCTGATAGGAAGAAAGTAGATTACTTTGAAATGCGGTGTTGGAGGAGGGTGTTACAGATACCGTGGACCGCCAAAAAAACAAATCCGTGGGTTATAGACCAAATCAAGCCTGAACTGACCCTAGAAGCTAAAATGACTAAACTGAGGCTGTCGTACTTTGGTCACATTATGAGAAGAGAGGAGTCACCGGAAAAGACAATCATGCTAGGAAAAGTGGAGGGCAGCAGGAAAAGAGGAAGACCTGACAAGAGATGGATTGACTCTATCAAGGAAGCCACGGCCCTCCGTTTGCAAGACCTGAGCAAGGCTGTCAAAGATAGGACGTTTTGGAGGACATTGATTCATAGGGTCGCCGTGAGTCGGAAGCGACTTGACGGCACTTAACACACACACCCCTTTTTCCGCCTTCCCCAGGTAGAAGCCACCTGTGTCTAAGGGTGGGAATGGCAAAATTAAAAGTGTCAATGCTTGAGTTACAGTATTCACCTCTTTTTTCTTTGTTCCCCCCTGCCCCAGTGAAACTATATAATTGTTCTGCCGGCCGTTCTGACTGCAGCCGCTGCAAAGCTGCTCCCAGCCACTTCCGCTGTGTCTGGTGCCTGCTGGGAGAGGCGCCCAGCTGCATCTACAAGGATCTGTGTCCCACCAAAGCTGCCATGCTGACTTGCCCATCGCCCGTCATCCACTCGGTAAGAAACAGTGCAGTTGAGTGTGCTGGTTCAGCCACAGGGGAGGTGTGTAGGGTTGCCAACCTCCAGGTAGTAGCTGGAGCCAGTGTGGTGTAGCAGTTAAGAGCAGTGGTTTGGAGTGGTGGAGTATGATCTGGAGAACTGGGTTTGATTCCCCACTCCTCCACATGAGTGGAGGAGGCTAATCTGGTGAACTGAATTTGTTTCCCCACTCCTATGCACAAAGCCAGCTGGGTGATCTTGGACTAGTCACGGTTCTCTCTGAACTCTCTCCACCCCACCAACCTCTCAGTGTGTCTGTTGTGGGGAAGGGAAGGTGATTGTAAACCGGTTTGTTTTCTCCTGAAGTGGTAGAGAAAGTCAGCATATAAAAACCAACTCTTCTTCTTCTTCCTACTGTGATCTTCAGCCGATAGAGGTCAGTTCACCTGGAGAAAACGGCCACTTTGGCAATTGGACTTTATGGCATTATAAGTCCCTCTCCTTCCCAAACCCCACCCTCCTCAGGCTCTATCCCAAAAATCTCCCGCTGGTAGCGAAGAGGGACCTGGCAACCCTAGAGGTATGGGTAGTTGCCATGGGAGATGTGAGCTCTCCCCCTTCCAGGTTTTGGGTAGAACAGGGGTGTCGAACTCATTTGTTACGAGGGCCGGCTATGACATAAATGTCACTTGGTTGGGCCAGGCCTTGCCTGCCCTGATTGGGAGCGAGGTGGGAGGGTTGCTGCCTCGGCTGGCGAGACATCAGCGGGCTCTACAGCCCAGATCACAACTGGGGGGGGTAGCTTCCTCAGCTGGCTCGCGGGCCGGATAAGAGCTCTCAAAGGGTCGATCCAGCCCCCAGGCCGTATGTTCCCAGCCAAGCTGGGCTCAGGGAAGGTAACATCCTCTAAATATGGTTCCCAGACTGCTCCACGGAGCACTTGGTGCTCCGCAAAACATCTCCTAGCGCTCCATGAAGATTGGAAAGAGAAATACCTACTGTCTTTCGGTAGTATATAGGTGCTAGGAGAAAATTAATGCTCCATGATGAATTTCTCTCCTGAAAAGTGGTCCACGACTCAAAAAGTTTGGGAACCGCTGCTCTAAAATACACAAAGCTGTAGACACATCAGTTAAAACACCATATCACACATCATAAAACAGGATGGCATTAAACAACCCAAATGCCACCATGGAACCGGATTTCGGCAGATCGACCCGCCTATGGATAACAAGGGGTGGGGGAGGGATGGGGAGGCCAGCAACAATGGATGAACTTGTGGCTGCCTATAGAACTTGGTATAGAACTTGAACCAGGATCTACCCATAGTGACGGGGTGAGGTCCTTAGGGTAGGTTGCAAACCTGTGGCCCGGGCTGTACCTTTTCAGATTGCTGGAGGCGGGAGTGCGTAAAAATCCCCTCTACATCAAAGACTAGATGTAGGGGCAGAAACCCTTTTGCACATGTAGAAAAGTGCATTCAGACACACGTATGTATGTATATATGTATGTAAGTGCTGTCTAACCTCCTTAAATCAGCATAAAGGTAAAAGGTAAAGGTCCCCTGTGCAAGCACCGGGTCATTCCTGACCCATGGGGTGACGTCACATCCCGACATTTCCAAGGCAGACTTTGTTTACGGGGTGGTTTGCCAGTGCCTTCCCCAGTCATCTCCCCTTTACCCCCAGCAAGCTGGGTACTCATTTCACCGACCTCGGAAGGATGGAAGGCTGAGTCAACCTTGAGCCGGCGACCTGAAACCAACTTCCGTCGGGATCGAACTCAGGTCGTGAGCAGCGTAAATCAGCATAGGAAGCCAAAAAGAAATCCACAATGTGGGCCATGCAATCATGCATCAAATAATTACCTTGTATTGCAGGCTGAAATTGATATATACAAGTTCTCTATTGCAGGCAATCTAAGAGGATATACTATGTATTGAAATTAACATGAACAAAGTCTCTGAGTAAATTCATAGCTTCGCACAGGCAATCTTTCTTTGTAGTGCTGTAGTAGATAGTCTTCTAGAAATTGTACCGTTTCATAGTTTACTTCTTCAGTACACCACTTAAGAAATATCTGCCATGTACAAGCTCATTGTAAGGCAACATATTTTTTGGTGAAAAAGCTGCTGCTGTATACCAAAGAATACCAGGCATGTGTATAGGATGTATAATAAATTTCCAATTAGAAATCCCTCAAGGTAGAGTACCTGTGAGCTGTTCTACACTGGGCTGCATTGGCCTCTCATATAGAATGTGCATGCTGGATTCTCCCTTAAGTGGCAGAGAAAGTCAGCATATAAAAACCAACTCGTCTTCTTCTTCTAGTATCAACCTGGTAAAACTTGTGGGCTTCCTAGAGGCACCTGGTTGGCCACCTTGCGAACAGACTGCTGGACTTGATGGACCTTGGTCTGATCCAGCAGGGCCATTCTTAAGTTCTGTTCCTCTTTTCCAGATCAGTCCCCTCAACGGGCCCTTCGAGGGAGGCACGTCTCTCACGGTGATTGGGTCCAACCTGGGCCATCGTTTTGAGGACGTGGCTGACACCGTGACGGTGGCCAACCTGCTGTGTGTCCCTGATCCATCCCTGTATCTCGTCTCTACTCGGTAAGGTGGCCCGGTGGGTGGGCTGTTGCAGCGTAGTGATTAGAGTAGGGGTCCCCAACCTTTCTGAGCCCGCGGACACCTTTGGAATTCTGACACGGTGTAGTAGGTGCCGCCACAAAATGGCTGCCACATGGGGCGGAGCCAGCCACAAAATGGCTGCTGCAGATTACTTTCAGTCACACTGTGAAGATTCTTTGTGCTGTGGTGGCAGCTGCTGCCAGAGCAATGTTTTGTGAAAAATCTGCCCAGCCAATCTAATCTCCAGAGGCTAGTCAGAAGCTGGGCGAAAACTCCATCTGGCCCTACCCACTTTCTAAAAAACAATTCCCCTCTCGTAATACTAGAACGCGGGGTTATCTGCTGAAGCTGGAGGGTGAGAGATTCAAAACAGATAAAAGGAAGTCTTTGTTCACACAACGCATAGTTAAAGTGTGGAACTCCCTGTGCTAGGATGTGGTGATGGCTTCCAACTTGGAAGGCTTGAAGAGGGGAGGGGACATGTTCATGGAGGAGAGGGGTATTCATGGCTACTAGTCAAAATAGATACTAGTCATGATGCAAACCTCTTCTCTCCAGGATCAGAGGAGCATGCCTATCATATTAGGAGCTGTGGAGCACAGGCAGGATAATGCTGTTGCGGTCATCTTGTTTGTGGGCTTCCTAGAGGCACCTGGTTGGCCACTGTGTGAACAGACTGCTGGACGGGATGGGCCTTGGTTTGATCCAGCAGGGCTTTTCTTATGTTCTTATGTCTATTATATTAGGTGCTGTGGAACGCAGGCAGGATAAATGCTTCTGCAGTCGTCTTGCTTGTGGGCTTCCTAGAGGCACCTGGTTGGCCACTGTGTGAACAGATGGCTGGACTTGATGGACCTTGGTCTGATCCAGCAGGGCTGTTCTTATGGAGGATGGGGTATCCACAGCTACTAGTCCAAACGGATACTAGTCATGATGCATACCTACTCTCTCCAGGTTGAAAGGAGGATTCCTATTATATTAGGTGCTTTGGGAACACAGGCAGGATGCTGCTGCTACAGTCATCTTGTTTGTGGGCTTCCTAGAGGCACCTGGTTGGCCCCTGTGTGAACAGAAAGTTGTATTTGATCATCCTTGGTCTGATCCAGCAGGGCTTTCCTTATGTTCTTAAAAACACTTGGTGGGCGCTAGGAAAGGTCTTGGTGGGCGCCACGGTGCCCACAGACTTCATTGGGGTCCCTTGGATTAGAGTGTCAGATTAGGATCTGGGAGACTCCAGTTTAAATCCTGCCTTGGGCCAGTCACCGATTCTCGGCCTAACCTACCTCACAGGGTTGTGGTGAGGATAAAATGGAGGAGAGGAGACCAGTGTTATTCACTCTTAGGGTTGCCAAGTCCCTCTTCACCACTGGTGGGAGGTGTTTTGGGGCGGACCCTGAGGAGGGCGGGGTTTGGGGAGGGGAGGGACTTCAATGCCATAGAGCCCAATTGCCAAAGCGGCCCTTTTCTCCAGGGGAACTGATCTCTCTCGGCTGAAGATCAGCTGTAATAGCAGGAGATCTCCAGCGAGTAACTGGGGGTTAGCAAAAATATGACACCTCTGTGCGCAAATAATAGCTGAAGCAAATTCTGACGCAGGAAGGGCTCCCACGAACCGCAATTATATAATCAAAAAGCTAATGCAAACATAGGTTACAAAAGTATGCACATCAAAGAATCCTCACAATGAAATGCTCACAATAAAGAATCTTGTTGCATCCGTTTGATCATTAATAAGATTCTTCCTGTGTCAGAATTTGCTTCAGTAACTGGGGAGAAAGGAGGAGGTACAAATGAAATCAGTAAATAATTTAATAAAACAGGCACGGCTCCCCTACCTACCCATACAGAAAATTATTTGAAACAAAAGTGGACTGCCTTATTATTCAAGGGTCCAGGGAACACCTCAACTGAAAAGGCTGCAGTTAATATGCGTATCTTGCTTGCGAAGATTTGCATGTCCTATTTATTGGCATGACAGATGCCCGACAATTTTGGGCTGGACCACGTCACTGGAAGACCGACGCGCGATGCATATTTCAAACCTTATCCCTTTGATCTATTTTTGTGGCATTTCTTTCCGAGCATTCTTCCACACAGAGATCCCTGTGAAGCAGATAATTGACAGTTGCCGCTATTTATATGCAGAACTGAAACAAGCGTGGCCAAAGAATAGTCGGCTGATATCAGTTCGAACTGGGGTTTCTCAGGTTCAAGTCCAACACGCCCCCTAATAAGAACTGAAAACCTGCAATGAATCAACTACTGTAGCATCGTTCTGGTCCTTTGTGATATTTTTTTTCATATCGATCTCTTCTTTATCCTGGCCTTCATGAGGACTGGGACCTTGGAATTCTTCCAGAAGCCCCGAGGCCTTACGCTGTTGGTCACTGCTTCCTCAACAGAATTAAGTACCCAAAGGTCAAGAAAAAATAAACACCCAAGGCCAAAGGTTATACAAAAGTTATACAATCAAAGTCCCCGTGGGGCTTCAAGACAAATTTGAAAAGATAAGTTGGCTGACTTACCTCCAACTGAGATCCAACTTAAAAAGAGACTGTCTACAATCTGGGTTGTTCCGAGAATTAACAGAATTTGAATCAATTATAACTAAGAGCGACGATCATTTGCTAGGAAAAATCTACAAATTACTCCTGAAATATGACTCAGAAGAAGAACAGGTCAAGACAAACATGATTAAATGGATGCAAAACTTCGGCGAGATGGTATCGATGGAAACATGGGAAAAACTTTGTACTTTCGAATTAAAATATACCGTTAGTCAAGAAGTGAGGGAGAATTGTTGCAAAACATTTTACAGGTGGTATATGACACCCAACATGATCTCACAGATGACCACCTCGAAGGCAAAAAAAGGAGCTTGCTGGAAATGCCAAGAGACAGATGGTTCCTATTTTCATGTTTGGTGGACCTCTGCCCAAGACTACAAATATACTGGAAGAAGATCCAACATGAACTACAGAACATAACTAAAATTAAAATAAGACTGGACCCTAAATATTTTCTATTAAGTATAACTCCACCTGACTTACCCATGAAATTTATTTAGAGATGTCTTTAAATATGCCACAACCGCAGCAAGAGTGGTACTGGCAAGGACCTGGAAGCAAATGTCTACACCTGACATAGAGGAATGGCAGGATAAGCTACTTGACTAGGCAGATATGGCCAGGATGACTTTCATGATGAATCCTACAGACAACGAGTCAATAGAACAGTTTAACGAGAAATGGCGACCATTTTATACCTATATGCTAGTAGATTAATAAACATACAATAAAATACCAGAATATACAAGTAGATAAAAGCAAATATATTGAACTATTGAAAGTGCTTGATAATTGTGGATGTATAATGCTTTTGAACTTATGAGACCAAAACTGTGTTTGTTTATGTCTATTAGACGGATTTCCCCTATCCCCCCCTTCTTTCCTTCTGTATCCTGTAATTGAAAATAAATTTAATTTAAAAGAAAAATTGTCCCCATGGGAACTGTTCAGGCTTTCCCACAATGAAGCCCTTCTGCTGCTCCCTACAGGATTGTTTGTGATGTACCCCCAGGAAAACGAGGGTTAACCGGCCCTGTCGAGGTCACGGTCGGGGACCGCCCGCCAGGGGTTTCCGCCAGCAACTTCACCTACCAGGTCAGTATCTGACAGCAAGAAAGGGGGTCTAGGGGGAGACTCTCTTTTGGGATAGGGAGAGAGGAGTGAGGCATGTTTTCTTCCCAGCGGCTTTCCAATATTGTGAACTTCCCATGGGATGCCACTGGGAACGGGGCAGAGCCAAATCCAGATCCTGTGAGCACTTGCAAAACCCTAAGATGTGGGTTCTCAACAAGGGGGGAATCCCCCCCAGGGGGGGGGAATATTAGGGTTCTGGGGGGGGGATTGGGACGACTATTCAGCAAAGTGTGATGTCCTGTAGATTATGTACAGTCTGTAAAATTGTAGGGTTTTTTTTTTTTGAGTTAAGACTATCTTGGGAAGGGGGGGAATTATATTCCGGACAATGGTGAAAGGGGGGAATGGAGCAGAAAAGGTTGAGAACACTTAGGGCCTAAGAGGAACTATTCTCTCCTCAGGACCCCACACTTCTTGACATACACCCCCACCTCGGCCCCATTGCCGGAGGTACTCGGCTCACCATCACTGGGGAAGAACTTTTGACGGGCACGGAGATCGCTGCCTATGTTGGGGACCTGCCTTGCCTCCTGTGAGTGATGGCTTCTTCTTGTGTAACAAGATGTGTTCTTGCATCCAAACAGAGAGTCTGGACTAACTACTTCTCTAAGGATTAATCTTGAAAACTCTTCAGCCCCAGATATCTCTCAAGGATCTATCTGATACAAGGTTATTTATCTGCTTAAAACATCGATCCGCATCCTTTCTTCCTGGTGGAGCTCATTTTTTTAAAAAAGTTTTTATTATATTTTAAGGAATACAGAAGGGGAAGGGGGGAAGATTTGCATCCATTTGCAATAAACGATATTGTCTCAATCAATAATATATACAAGTATTACAGAGATTATCCTTGCTACAAAGGGTTCAGAATATTGGTTTCTATTCTATTTTTGCTCGATAAAAAAGTAATCGGATATATTTTTGAACATATTAGACAACCACTAACATGAGAAAAAAGAGAGAGTAGAAAATAATATAGTATTGAAGATAAGCCGTGGTCAATTTCTCTAATGGTAATCATCGTTAAGGTAAACCTAATATATTTATACATAAAGAGAACATTTACTCACATAAAAAGGAGAGAGATTAAGCTAGAATTAAATATTTGAAGACATATACATATACCATGGTAACCATTTCTCATTAAATTGCTCGGCATTTTGCATGTCGTCTAAATTCATCAAGTAAGTCATCCTAGCCATATTTGCATATTACCTGGTGGAGCTCATGACAGATTGCAACGTAAATGAAACACATAAAATAAAGTACATAAAAAACATAAAAGCCAAAATTTAAGATCCCAACTCAGTGACCCCTCACCATCTTTGTTGCCCTCCTCTGGACACGTTCCAGTTTGTCTACATCCTTTTTTAAATTGCGGTGCCGAAAACTGAACACAGTACCCTAGGTGAGGTCTAACCAGAGCAAAGTGATATTAGGAATGAATTAATTGTAAGTTCTGTCCTTAGAAATCGGATTTGTTTATTACATCACTGGGCTTATATAGAGCAATCTTATCTTTTTATTTTGCTGTCAAGTCACAGCTGACTTACAGTGACCCCACAGGGTTTTCAAGGCAAGAGACGTTAAGAGGTGGTTTGCCATTGCCTTCCTCCATGCCACAACCATGGACTTCCTTAGTGGACTCCCATCCAAGTATTAACCAGGGCTGACTCTGCTTAGCTTCCCAGATCTGACAAGGTCAGGCTAGCCTGGCCCATCCAGGTCAGGGCAATCTTATCTTATGCTGAACCTTTTCCAAGTTAAACATGTGCTCATCATCTAGATAGACTATTGGTTCTTAACTATTGATGAGACAATGAAACGGCATCTAAAAACACATCTACGACCTGCTTGTTATCTTATAAAGCAAGATTAGAAAGGTAAACCTAACTCTTAATCTCTGTTTAAAGGCAATAAATCGGGTATTCCTGTAACTGTTTGAATTATCTGTTTGAATTACCTGTCGAAGGTCAAAGAGAAACCTTACGCAATCCGATTTGACCAACAGAGGACCATGATATGAGCTCAGTTCTGCAGGAAAAACATGCTCGATCGGCTAAGGAGACTTGCGGCAAAACCAAAATCCTGCTATGCTCAGACCCCGTTGCTTTTTAATACGGACCTTCTTCAAGCCGTCACTTAGTTTCTTACCTTTTCTGTCCCCACAGCGAGGAGCCCGTGGAGCCGCGGGCGATCGTCTGCCGTACCAGTGCCAGCGCCAGAACCCGGGAGGTACCCGTCAAGGTCCAGTACGGCACAGTGCAACGCCAGCTGTGGAAGATGTTCCGCTATGCGGTGAATCCCCAGCTCACCGGGGCATTCCCATCCACTAGTTTTCACGGGTAAGAGGTCACCGGAGGGGGAAGGGGGAATACTGATGGGATTATCACCCAGTTCAAGGAGTCTCTGTCTATTACTTATTTGTTTAAAAATGTTTTATGCCGCCTTTCCGCCCACTCAGGGTCCCCAAGGCAGCGAACATTAAAACATTTGCACGATCAAAGTATTTAAAATTATGAAATAATTCAATAAAAACACATAAACACGTCCAGAACCGGGGAGAAGGGCCTCTAACAGTTACTCACCCGCTGGTAGAAGGCACCAATAGAGGAAGACAAATGAATCTCCCTGGGTAGGAAGTTCCAAATTAATGAAATCTCATGAATTTGCATATGATTAACAATAATGTTGAGAGGGAAAACCTGTTTCCTTTGTTTTTAGAAGATGCAGTAGCCATTTAGATGTTACAGCTTTCGTGACCATAGAATCATAGCGTTGGAAGGGACCTGCAGGGTCATCTAGTCCAACCCCCTGCACAATGCAGGAAATTCACAACTATCTTCCTCCCCACACCCCCAGTGACCCCAACTCCCTGCCCAGAAGATGGCAACGAAAGATGGCATTCCTTCCTTATGTGAAATGATGCTTCTAAGGTGGCACTTGGTATACCCCGTTTTCTCTGAACAAAGTTCCTATCATGCTTAATTTGAAGAAGAAGAGTTGGTTTTTATATGCCAACTTTGTCTATTGCTTAAGGAAAAATCAAACCGGCTTACAATCACCTTCCCTTCCCCTCCCCACAACAGGCACCCTGTGAGGTAGAAGAGTTGGTTTTTTCATACCCCGCTTTTCTCTACAAAAAGGAGTCTCAAACTGGCTTACAATCGCCTTCCCTTCCCCCCCCCACATAATAGACACCTTGTGAGGTAGGTGAGGCTGAGAGAGTTCTGAGAGAACTGTGACTGCCCCAAAGTCACCCAGCAGGTTTCATGTGGAGGAGCAGGGAATCAAACCCAGCTCTCCAGTCCACTGCTCTAACAACAGCTGGTTGGCCGCTGTGTGGAACAGGGTTCTGGGTTAGATGGACCAAGTCTTCTTATGTTCTTACGACTCTCAGCATCTCACCTGGCTTGTCCCTCAGTGTGGGGTGTGAGGTAGGAGAAGTAGGGTGAGAGGGAAATGGGAGGGGCCATGGCTCAGTGGTAGAGCATCTGCTTGGCGTGCAGAAGGTCCCAGGTTCAATCCCCGGCATCTCCAGTTAAAGGGACCAGGCAAGGAGGTGATGTGAAAGACCCCTGCCTGAGACCCTGGAGAGCCGCTGCCAGTCTGAGTAGACGATACTGACTCTGATGGACCGAGGGGCTGATTCAATATAAGGCAGCTTCATGTGAAATGCTGTGGAAGATGTCACGAAACAGGAATGGGAATTTGGACCCCCGCCAGCCTGTACGGTTGTGAGTCTCTCGTCACGGTGTCGGTGTCCGGCTGAGGTGGGGAGAAGGCCAGTTTCATGGGTGTGTCTGCGTTGCCGTGTCTGAGCTTCTCTGGTGCCGGGTTTCCTCAGAGGCGGACGGATCATCTACGTCGAGGGGATTGACTTGGACGTGGTGCAGCAGCCGCTCATCAAAGCGGTCCTGGAACCGGAGGAGGAGGCGGCGAGCGGGGCCGGTCGGAGGAAACGAGCCTGCGATCTCTCGCCCGGCCCTCAGGCCTTGCTGAACCCAGCTCCCCGCCCTTGTGTGGAGGTGGGAAACCTGCTGGAGGTGAGTACGGGGAGGGAGGGAGGCGCTGTCGCGAGCTGGGAGAGTCACTGTCCCCCCTCCGAACGAACACACCGCTAGCCCTGTCCTCCTCCATCTGTCCTCTCAGTGCTGGGAACCTTGCTGCACCAACTCGTCCACTCTGCTCCTCTGCCCATCGCCTGCTGTGCCTTCCAGTGCCCGTTTGCACCACATCCGTTTTGAACTGGACGGGCTCCACGTCCCCTTCATCAATGCCACCGGAGGCCAAGACTTCACTTACAACCCCAATCCCCAGCTGCGCTGGCCGGGCCGGGACTCCAGCGGCCGCCCCTTCAGTCTCAAACCGGGCAATGTTTTGGACATAGAGGTGAGTAGAGGGGCAGGGGGCAGAATCATAGACACCTAGAATCATAGAATCATAGAGTTGGAAGGGACCACCAGGGTCATCTAGTCCAACCCCCTGCACAATGCAGGAAATTCACAACTACCCCCCCACACACACACCCAGTGACCAGAAGATGGCCAAGATGCCCTCCCTCCCATGAACTGCCCAAGGTCATAGAATCAGCATTGCTGACAGATGGCCATCTAGCCTCTGCTTAAAAATCTCCAGGGAAGGAGAGCTCACCACCTCCCGAGGAAGCCTGTTCCACTGGGGAACCGCCCTAACTGTTAGAAAATTATTCCTAATGTTTAGACCAGTGGTTCCCAAACTTTTCGGGCCACCGCCCCCTTCGTTCCACAAACTCAACCCCAGCAACCCCTACCCTACCTTATAAAAAGTATTATTCCAAAATAGGGGTTTGCAAGATGCACTAAAAAAGGTAAGAACAATAAAATTTCAAAACAGTAACAATTCATTGCACATCTATTCAAAATCAAATTAAAACTTTTCAGCTGAAATTTATTCAACAAAACAGAGGAACTTGGATCCAGTGGTACCAGCTCTTCAGTGTCGGGGGGGGCGGGGAATTCTGAGCGTTTCCACCAAATTTGCCAGCCTGGGGCCATAGCTTGATCTGTTGTAAATTAGTGAACAATGCAGTGGAAGGGGCCTACCTCTAGCGCCCCCCTGCTGCCCCCTTTCCTCTTAGTGCCCCCCTAGGTAATCCCACCGCCCCCCAGGGGGTGGTAATGCCCACTTTGGGAACCCCTGGTTTAGACGGAAACTCTTTTGATTTAATTTTAACCCGTTGGATCTGGTCCGACGTATCTGTGCTGAACATGCCAAATAAACACAAAAACACAAAACTACAACGGTGTGACAATATACCCAAACAATATCACCGCTCCGACCATACGCGTTTTGGCTGTGAAGCCTCCTTCGGCGGTCCGATTAATACAATTCTATGCCATTTTGAAAGTGCATGAATGTATAAGAAAATTGCAGTCCTCAGACTGAGTAAATTGTACAGTTTCTAAATTGTAAAGTCTAAAATTCGTTTACGTATATTTATGTATATTTCATCCAGAGTCGCCTTTATAATCTTAGGCTCCTAAAGAAGTATTCCTTTCTCAGTCCTCAAGATATATTGAAAAAGTGGGTCTCTACATGGGTCCCATGATACTTGGACTTCCATACAGCCCTCTGTCCAGTCTGCAGGGTTGCCCCCCCCCCGAATGGCCTCACCTTGTGTGGATTCTCTTTCTGTATCCCTGTAGGGAGAAGGCCTGACCCTTGGCATCAGCAAGGAAGAAGTGTCGGTCATCATCGGCAACAGCATCTGCACCGTCAAGACCCTCACCCTGACCCATTTATACTGTGAGCCCCCCCTGCAGCCCCCGCAACCGCTCAACACTTCTTCTGTGCTGCCGGAATTCATTGTGAGTTTAGGAGCCGAGTGACGGTGGGGTGGGGGAGCACAGGATCATAGAGTTGGAAGGGACCACCAGGGTCATCTAGTTCTACCCCCTGCACAATGCAGGAAATTCACAACTACCTCCCCCCCCACACACACACCCAGTGACCCCCAACTCCATGCCCAGAAGGTGGCCAAGATGCCCTCCCGCTCACAATCTGCCTAAGGTCACAGAATCAGCATTGATGACAAATGGCCATCTTAAAAGGTAAAGGTCCCCTGTGCAAGCACTGGGTCATTCCTGACCCATGGGGTGATGTCACATCCCGACGTTTACTAGGCAGACTTTGTTTTACTGGGTGGTTTGCCAGTACCTTCCCCAGTCATCTTCCCTTCACCCCCAGCAAGCTGGGTGCTCATTTTACCCACCTCGGAAGGATGGACGGCTGAGTCAACCTCGAGCCGGCTACCTGAAACCAACTTCCGTCGAGATCAAACTCAGGTCATGAGCCAAGCTTGGACTGCAGTATTGCAGCTTAACCAATCTGCGCCACGGGGCTCCTGATGGCTGGCTAGCCTTTGCTTAAAAACCTCCAGGGAAGGAGAGCCCACCACCACTCGAGGAAACCCTAACTGTTGGAAAGTTCTTCCTAATGTTTAGACGGAAACTCTTTTGATTTAATTTCAACCCGTTGGTTCTGGTCCGACCTTCTGGGGCAACAGAAAACAACTCGGCACCCTCCTCTATATGGCAGCCCTTCAAGTACTTGAAGATGGTTATCAAATCCCCTCTCAGTCTTCTCCTCTTCATGTCTGTTTGTCCGTGGGAACCAGCGGCCTGGTCAGTTTATGCTCGCATGGGACAGTTTTCTGTGGGAGGATCATTTGTTATCAAAAGACTCTCACCAGTTAGGCAACTTGGTGAGGATTAGTGGACCCGATCCCACACCCTCATACTTTGCATAATTCCAAAGGATTTTGTGCTTACGATCACGGCTGCAGATTAGAATTCCCACTCCACCCGGATTGCACGGAAACCTTTTTGCTGATCCTCACAACAGAAGAAGAAGAGTTGGTTTTTATACCCTGCTATTTCTCTACCTTTAAGGAGTCTCAAAGTGGCGTACAATCAAATCGCCTTCCCTTCCCCTCCCAACAGGCACCTTGTGAGGGAGGTGGGGCTGAGAGAGTTTGGAGAGAGCTGTGACAAGGCCCAAGGTCACCCAGCTGGCTTCATGTGGAGGAGTGGGGAACCAGTCCCGTTCACATGAACACATGAAGCTGCCTCCTATTGAATCAGACCCTCTGTCCATCGAAGTCAGTATTGTCTACTCAGGCTGGCAGCAGCTCTCCAGGGTCTCAGGCAGGGGTCTTTCACATCACCTACTTGCCTGGTCCCTTTAATTGGAGATGCCGGGGATTGAACCTGGGGCCTTCTCCGTGCCAACCACTGCCTTTTAAAGTTTATTCAAGCTCTGTTTCTAGCGAGTTAAGAATCAACCCCTTCTGGAATCAGCCTTTTGCACTGCCTTTTGTCTTACAGGTGCAGATGGGAAACTTGCGTCTGGATCTCGGCCGAGTCCAGTATGACACGGAGCCCCCCTCCCGCTTCCCCCCCGAAGCCAAGATCGGGTTGGTGGTGGGCGCGGCAGTGCTGGCTTTTGTGGTGTTGCTCCTCATCCTAATGTACAGGTAAACATGGAGATGTTTCTGGATGGGGGGTGGGGATGGCCCCTTCGCCCCCATCTTGGCCACTTTGACTCTGGTTGTCCGTGTCCCACCCTGGCAGACGGAAGAGCAAGCAGGCCCTGCGTGATTACAAGAAAGTCCTGGTGCAGCTGGAGAACCTGGAGATCAGCGTGGGAGACCAGTGTCGCAAGGAATTCACAGGTACGGGACTGGTTTGGCCATAGATGGAGGAGGGAGATTCTGGAACGTGTCCAGAGGAGGGCAAAAAGGATGGTGAGGGGTCTGGAGACCAAGTCCTATGAGGAAAGGTTGAAGGAGCTGGGTATGTTTAGCCTGGAGAGGAGAAGACTGAGAGGGGATATGATAACCATCTTCAAGTACTTGAAAGGTTATCATGTAGAGGAGGGTGCCGAGATGTTTTCTATTGCCCCAGAAGGTCCTCAGTGGAACAGGCTTCCCCGGGAGGTGGTGGGCTCTCCTTCCTTGGAGGTTTTTAAGCAGAGGCTAGATGGCCATCTGTCAGCAATGCTAATTCTATGACCTTAGGCAGTCCATGAGAGGGAGGGCATCTTGGCCATCTTCTGGGCATGGAGTAGGTGTCACTGGGGGTGTGCAGGGGAGGTGGTTGTGAATTTCCTGCATTGTGCAAGGGGTTGGACTAAATGACCCTGGTGGTCCAACTCTGATTCTATTATTCTATTCTATTACAACTGATCTCCAGCTGATAGAGATCAGTTCACCTGGAGAAAACGGCCGCTTTGGCAATTGGATTCTATGGCATTGAAGTCCCTCCCCTCTCCAAACCCTGCCCTCCTCAGGCTCCACCCCCCAAAAAAATCTCCAGGTATTTCCCAACCCAGAGCTGGCAACCCTAGTAACTGCCCTGACTGGTGTAGCTTCTTGCCTTCTAACGGCTACTAAGATAAAAAAATGCTCTCGTGTGTTCTCATTTCGTTGGTCAACAAGGAAGTTTTTTCCTATCAAATATTGTGGCTTCAGCTATTCTGTGTACAGAGAAGGAGGAGGACACAGTAAAGTGGGGGCGGGAGCACGGTTGCCAGGTAACTGGTGGAGGTTTGGGAAGGGCAGAGTCCTGGGAGAAATTTTTTTTAAGAAAGGAAAATAAGGACTTGGCTACTTTCCAGAAGTTTTGGCCATAGAGTTCCTGGTGATTCTTAGAACAACCCAGAAGTGAAAAGGGCATCTCTAGGAATAGCCAAACTATTCTGAAGTGTAAGGATGTGTCACTGGCCACCAAGATCAGGTTAATTCATGCCATCGTATCCCCTATTACTATGCATGGGTGTGAAAGCTGGACATTGAAGAAAGCTGATAGGAAGAAAGTAGATTCCTTTGAAATGTGGTGTTGGAGGAGAGAGTTACGGATACTGTGGATTGCCAAAAAACAAATCAGTGGGTTATAGATCAAATCAAGCCTGAACTGACCCTAGAAGCTAAAATGACTAAACTGAGGCTATCGTACTTTGGTCACGTTATGAGAAGACAAGAGTCACTGGAAAAGGCAGTCGTGATAGGAAAAGTTGAGGGCAGCAGGAAAAGAGAAAGACCCAACAAGAGATGGATTTGACTATAAAGGAAGCCACAGCCCTCAGTTTGCAAGGTCTGAGCAAGGCTGCCAGAGATAGGATGTTGATTCATAGGGTCTCCATGAGTTGGAAGTGACTTGACGGCACTTAACACACACACACACACACACACACACACACACACACACACACACACACACACACACACACACAGTAATAGCTAGGAACGCCATGGTCAGATTTTTCCACCGCTGACCAGCTGAGCATTGGCGGGCAAAGGCTGAAGGTCTCCCCTGGCACCCTTCCCCCCCGATTTCCCAATTCCCTGTTGGAAAAATGGGGGTAAAGGTGTCTCCTTGAAGTCAAAACCGGCGGTGTGAAACAATCTTGAACATAAAAGCAGGCATGTTTATTTCAAATAAGAAAAGACGGGTCGGTGCCGGAAAAAGCTTCACCGGCTTAACTGTGCTGGAAGAGAACTTGCCAGAGGGGAGAATTTTCTGAACTCCAGGCAGGAAAATTTAGTGGTGGATTGAGAAGGACGTTTGCCAATGTCGGATGAGTAGGGTTGCCAGCCTCCAGGCAATCGCTGGAGATCGTTTGCTATTGCAACGGATCTCCAGCTGATAGAGATCAGCTCACCTGGAGAAAATGGCCTCTTTGGCAATTGGACTCTATGGCATTGAAGTCTCTTCCTTCTCCAAAACCTCCCCTCCTCAGGCTGTTCCTCAAAACCTCCCACCCGTGGCAAAGAGGAGCCAGCAACCCTACTGAGGAGGCAGCTGGGCCTTGGGTGAAGAATTCTCTCTACAGGGGAGCTATTTTTAACGGATGCAAAAGGCTGACGTTTTACATCTGTGTTTTTCTTCTCCCCCACCCCAACACAACCTCCTCCTCTCCTTTCTCCAGACCTGATGACGGAAATGACCGACCTGAGCGGAGAGCTGGAGGGCTCCGGGATCCCCTTCCTGGACTACAGCACCTACGCCCAGCGAGTCTTCTTCCCCGGTCAGGGGGTTGCCCTCTTACGGCGGGGGCTGGAGCTTCCCGAGGGCCGGCGCACCACGGTGGAGCAGGGCCTGAGCCAACTCTCCAATCTGCTGAACAGCAAAGTCTTCCTGCTGACGGTGGGCACTCTGGGGGAGGAGGAGAGGTAGATTCCGGAAGGCGGTTGGGACGGAGGGTAGAACCCGTTCCCGTCTGTCTGTGTGCCCCTTGTAAACAGAGAGGTCTGGGGTTGTAAACTGGGAGGAATTGGCGTGTCTGTTTGTGTACCTGTGTGTCCGTAGATTTCCAAGGTTGCAATCTGGAGATCAGTCCTGCTCCTCTTATCAAAATTTCCCAATGAAGCGGGAAAGGAAGGAACAGCCAACTTATACATGAAGGCTTGAACCTGCCTTATACTGAACCAGACCCTTCATCCATCAAGCTTAGGATTTTCTGCTCAGACTGGCAGCAGTCTCTCCAGGGTCTCAGTCTGATGTCTTTCCCATCACCTCCTGCCTGGTCCTTTTAACTGGAGATGCCGAGATTGAACCTGGGATCTTCCCCTTGCCAGGCAGAGGCTCTGCCACTGAGCCACGGCCCCTTCCCAGTGAGGCTTAACTCATTAAGTTCTTCTTCCTTATAACTCCAGTTTGGCAAATCCATGCTGGTTTGGGGTCGGTACCTGGGGAGGGCAGAGTTTAGGGAGGGGAAGGAGCTCAGCTGAATTCAGTATTGTCTACTCAGACTGGCAGCGGCTCTCCAGGGTCTCAGGCTGAGGTCTTTCACATCACATACTTGCCTAATCCCTTTAACTGGAGATGCTGGGGATTGAACCTGGGACCTTCTTCATGCCAAGCAGAGGCTCTGCCACTGAGCCACAGCCCCTCTCCATGGCTCTCCAGGATCTCAGGTTGAGGTCTTTCACATCACCTACTTGCCTAGTCCCTTTAACTGGAGAGACCGGGGATTGAGCTTGGGACCTTCTGCATGCCAATCAGATGCTCTACCACTGAGCCAAGGCCCCTCCCATAAATGTAACTCTTACATATAGCTGTCTTATACTGAATCAGATCCTGGGTCCATCGAAGTCAGTATTGTCTACTCAGACCGGCAGCGGCTCTCCAGGGCCTCTGGAAGGGGTCTTTCACGTCACCTACTTTAACTGGAGATGCCAGGGATTGAACCTGAGACCTTCTGCATGCCAAGCAGTTGCTCTACCACTGAGCCACGGCCCTTCCTCGTCAAGTCACAGCCGACTTAACGGCAACCCTTTAGGGCAGGGGTGTCTAACTCATTTGTTACGAGGGCCGGATATGATGTAAAATGTCATTTGGTCGGGCCAGGCTGTGCCTCGCTGGCCGAGATCGGGAGCGGGGAGTGGTGGTGGCTGCTTCAGCTAGCGAGCCTGCAGCAGGGCCCCCAGCCCAGACTGAGAGTGGGGGTGGCTGCCTCGGCTGGCTCGCAGGCCGGATAAAAGGCCTCATGGGGCCGGATCCGGCCCCCAGGCCTTAAGTTTGACACCCCTGCTGTAGGGTTTTCAAGGCAAGAGACGTTCAGAGGTGGGTTTGCCGTTGCCTGCCTCTGCGTAGAGACCCTGGACTTCCTTGGTGGTCTCCCATCCAAGTACTAACCAGGGCTGACCCTGCTTAGCTTCTGAGATTGGGCTAGCCTGGGCCATCCAGGTTGGGGGAAACGGTGGTGGTGTAAAGCGCTGTAAAGTCAACTGCCAACTTATGGCGACCCCGTAGGGTTTTCAAGGCAAAAGACGAACAGAGGTGGGTTTGCCATTGCCTGGAGCAGCCTTGGACTTCCTTGGTGATCCCCTCCTTAGCTTCTGAGATCTGATAAGATGGCTAGCCTGAGCCATCCAGGTCAGGGCAAGAGTCAGACTGAGGTGGTTGGCCATTGCCTGCCTCTGCATAGCAACCCTGGACTTCCTTGGTGGTCTCCCATCCAACCACTAACCAGGACGACTCTTCTGAGCTTCTGAGAGCTGATGAGATCTGACCAGCCTGGGCCATCCTGGTCAGGCCAAAGAGAGGGGGTATATTGGAGAGCAGCTGGTGAATTTTTACTGTCTCCCTTTTTCCTCCCAGTTAATCCGGACCCTGGAGGCCCAGCCGACCTTCTCGCAGAGGGATCGCTGCCACGCGGCGTCCCTGCTCTCTTTGGCACTTCATGGGCGCCTGGAGTACCTGACGGACATCATGCAGACCCTGCTGAGCGATCTCGTTGCCCACTGCGTTGCCCGCAACCCAAAGCTCATGCTTCGCAGGTAGGTTCCGACCTCTGGGTGTTTGTGTGAAACATTGGCCCATTTTGTGAATTAAGTTCTACGGAGGCGGTTTTCTGCAAAGCCTCCCAGATGTGATGATCCCCCCTTGCAGAAAATGGATGTCCACATACTTGCTGGTGACATCTGCATTAGGCTGGGCTGCTGCCCCAAATTTGACCCTCTTGGCCAGGGTTGATCGTCTTAGCTGGTTTCCAGCGTGGTGTAGTGGTTAAGAGCGGTGGACTCTACTCTGGAGAACTGGGTATGATTCCCCACTCCTCCACATGAGCTGTGGACTCTAATCTGGAGAACTGGGTATGATTCCCCATTCCTCCACGTGAGCAGTGGACTCTAATCTGGAGAACCAGGTTTGATTCCCCACTTCTCTACATGAAGCCTGCTGGTTGACCTTGGGCTAGTCACAGTTCTCTCCAAACTCTCTCCCCCACCTGCTTCATAAGGTGTTTATTGTAGGGAGAGGGTGAGAAAGTTTGATCCTCCTTAAAAGGTAGAGAAAATTGGTATAAAAACCAACTCTTACGAACATAAGGGAAGCCCTGCTGGATCAGACCAAGGCCCATCAAGTCCAGCAGTCTGTTCACACCATGGCAAACCAGGTGCCTCTAGGAAGCCCACAAACAAGACGACGGCAGCAGCATTATCCTGCCTGTGTTCCGTTTAGATTTCTTGCTTCTCAACAGAAGCAACTGTCCTACCAGAAGGTTGAAGCACTCTGTACGTGTTCAGAAGCATCTTGTCTTCAGTCACTTTTCAAAAGTGCACACGGCCGGTTTGTTCCCCTCATGGAGAAAGATCCCTGGGCACTTAGTCTCGGGCGCCTAAAATGTTTCATTCTGAAGCGGGCATCTCTAACATACATGAAGCTGCCTAATACTGAGTCAGACCCTTGGTTCATCAAAGTCAGTATTGTCTACTCAGACCGGCAGCGGCTCTCCAGGGTCTCAGGCAGGGGTCTTTCACATACCCTACTTGCCTAGTCCCTTTAACTGGAGATGCCTGGATTTGAACCTGGGACCTTCTGCATGCCAAGCAGATGCTCTACCACTGAGCCACAGCCCCTCCCCTGACGTCTGTTCTGCAATGCTCCAAAGCCAGGGATTGCAGTCCCCAAATGCTGGATCAGAAGCCGCTGCGGGTAGCAATATTTAGCACAAGGAAGGGCAGTGAATGGCTTAAAGTGTTTTTCTTGGCCCTGGGCCCATTCTGCAGGACAGAGACCATGGTGGAGAAGCTCCTCACCAACTGGATGTCCATCTGCCTCTACTCCTATCTCAGGGTAAGATTTCTTGTGGTGTGCCTAGGTTGTCTGGTCCATCTCAAAGACAGGGGAGGGTGTTTGGTGTAGTTATTGGGGAGAAGGCTCAGGAGGAGGAAAGATCCTTTCGTCATACGCCATTGGAACGGTAAACAAAAAGATCACAACAGAGCTCCGATCTAGGGTTTCCAGGTACCCCCTGCCAACTGGGGGGAAGGGGGGGAAGTCATAGAAGAGAATAAAATAGAATCATAGAGTTGGAAGGGACTGCCAGGGTCATCTTGTCCAACCCCCTGCACAATGCAGGAAACTCACAACAACCTCCCCCCACATACCCAGTGACCCCTACGTGCCCAGAAGATGGCCAAGTTGCCCTCCCTCTCATCATCTGCCTAAGGTCATAGAATTAGCATTGCTGACAGATGGCCATCTAGCCGCTGCTTAAAAACCTCCAGGGAAGGAGAACTGACAACCTCCCGAGGAAGCCTGTTCCACCGAGGAACTGCTCTAACTGTTAGAAAATTCTTCCTAATGTCTAGACGGGAAACTCTTTTGATTTAATTTCAACCCGTTGGTTCTGGTCCGACCTTCTGGGGCAACAGAAAACAACTATGGTTGTTTATGCATGGGAGTTTTACCTAAGGTTCGTTGCTCACTGGACCCACACTTTCCTGTTGGTATGCACCAGCAGTCTCCAAGCTGAGATCAAGTCCCCGCCCCTTTAAATGCTGCTTTGTAATTGGCTGTAGTGAGAGGAAAGTTCCCTCTCCCCACTAAACCCAACTGCTGCATAAAAGAAGCATTTTAAGAAGAAAAAACAAAAAACGGAGCAATCGGAAATGAAGTGGCTGGGGAAATCCAAGCCTCAGTTTTAAAAAGCCTTTCTTCTGCTCAGAAAGAGCTCCGAGGAAGCAGAAAGCATTTGAATCCCCACCTCTTTACAGGCTGCTTTGAAATTGGCTGTGAGAGAAACCAAGCTTGTGTGTCCCGGGCTTTGCCTTATGCATGGGGATTTCACACAGTCTGAGCTCAGGGGAGAGGGAAGAATCGGGTTAACAGAGGAACAGGAAGTCCAAGGATTTGTGAGGGCTGGCAGAGAGGTCACCTCTAGTGGAAGGAAAACTCATGCATAACTCCAAGGAACAACTGAGACAGACCGGGGCCAACGTTCTCTCTCTGTTCCTTGGTGAAGGAAGTGGCCGGTGAGCCCCTCTACATGCTGTTCCGGGCCATCAAGTACCAGGTGGACAAAGGGCCGGTGGACGCCGTGTCAGGCAAGGCCAAGCGGACGCTGAACGACAGCCGCCTGTTGCGGGAAGACGTGGAGTTCCGCCCCCTCACCCTGACCGTCTTAGTGCGCGGGGGTGGCCCTGGCGGCAGCGAGACCCAGCGGATCCCTGCCCGGGTCCTCGACACGGACACCATCACCCAGGTGAAGGAGAAGATCGTGGACCAGGTGTACAAGGGGGTACCTTTCTCCCAGCGCCCCTCTGTGCACTCCCTTGACTTAGGTAAGGCGCCTTCCAGCGTGGTGTAGTGGTTAAGAGCGGTGGTTTGGAGCAGTGGGTTCTAATTTGGAGAACTGGGTTCGATTCCCCACTCCTCCACGTGAGCGGCGGAGGCTGATCTGGGGAACTGGGTTGGTTTCCCCACTCTGACGCATTAAGCCAGCTGGGTGACCTTGGGCTAGTCACAGTTCTCTTCGAGCTCTCTCAGCCCCACAGGGTGTCTGTTGTGGGGAGGGAGAGGGAAAGTGATTGTAAGCTGGTTTGATTCTCCTTAAAGGGTAGAGAAAATCGGCACATAAAAACCAGCTCTTGTTCTTCTTCCCTGATTGCATATATACATGTTTTTATTGTATTGTTGTATATGTAAAATATTTGTTTTTGATGCTGTTTTAATATTTTGAATGTTTGAATTTTCACCACCTTTGGGGGAACCCTGTTTGGGTGGAAAGGTGGCCTAGATATGTTTTAAATAAATGAATTAAGGTGGATTAAAAGCCAGTTTTGGGTGTAGCTCTCTTCCTAAGCACAGAATGGTCTGCAGCCTTGGGTGGCTTGGCTACATGAAGCTCCCTTATACTGTATCAGTCCGTCAAGTATTGCCTGCTCTGACCTGCAGCAGCTCTCTGGGGTCATGGGTAGAGGTCTTTCACATCACCTACTTGCCTAGTCCCTTTAACTGGAGATGCCGGGGATTGAACCGGGGACCTTCTGCATGCCGAGCAGAGGCTCTGCCACTGAGCCGGGGTCTCAGGTCAAGGTCTTTCCTATCACCTACTACCTGGTCCTTTTAACTGGAGCTGCCGGGGATTGAACCTGGGACCTTCTGCATGCTGAGCAGATGCTCTAACACTGAGCCACAGCCTGTCCTCTTAAGGCTTCCTGGTAGAATCTAGGGCAGGGGGAGAAGGCAAGAGTGTAAGAAATACTCAAGGAAAAAAACCCCAATCCCTCTCCTCAGAGTGGCGATCGGGAGTGGCTGGCCATCTAACGCTCTCTGATGAGGACCTGACCTCCATCGCCCAAAATCAGTGGAAGAAACTCAACACCCTGCAACATTACAAGGTACGGTGTGGTGCGTGAGCTGAAGGGAAGGGCTTGATCCTAACCCTAGCTGAAGAGAGGAACGGAGGGGAACAAATCTGTCATGTTTTTATCCCATTCTTCCTTTGAGCAACTCCGGGGGGGCTATGTCGTTCTCCCCCCGTTTTTATCCTCACAACAACCTTTTGAGGTAGGCTGGGCTAAGAGAAGGCCTGAACGCCACTGATAAGTAAAAGGGCTTTTCTTGGAGCTACGAGCTCTTTAATTGCTTGTATGCTTTCTCCTTTTCCCAGGTTCCAGACGGGGCCACCGTCAGCCTCATCCCCCGCCTTCACAATGACATCTCCCAAGGCACGTGCCAGAGCTATTTCTCCGGAGAAAGTGAGTCTCTCTCTCTCTCTCCCCCCTTAACCCATGATATAAGCTGAAACACAAAGTTAACCTGTTACACGAAGGATATATATATATATATATAGGCAAAAGTGTTTAATTGTAAGACTTGTATTACAAATGTACAATGTACCTTTGTTTTGTAACTATATTAATGAATTGATATTCATATATATATACAAATACATTTGTGTGTGTTAAGAGCCGTCAAGTTGCTGCCGACTCATGGCGACCCTATGAATCAGTGTCCTCCAAAATGTCCTATCTTTGACAGCCTTGCTCAGATCTTGCAAACTGAGGGTCGTGGCTTCCTTTATTGAGTCGATCCATCTCTTGCTGGGTCTTCCTGTTTTCCTGCTGCCCTCAACTTTTCCTAGCATGACTGTCTTTTCCAGTGTCTCTTGTCTTCTCATAACGTGACCAAAGTACGACAGCCTCAGTTTAGTCATTTTAGCTACTAGGGTCAGTTCAGGCTTGATTTATCTAGAACCCACTGATTTGTTTTTTGGGGTTTTTGGCAGTCCACGGTATCCGTAACTCTCTCCTCCAACACCACATTTCAAAGGAATCTACTTTCTTCATTGTCCAGCTTTCACACCCATACATAGTAATAGGGAACACGATGGCATGAATTAACTTGCTCTTGGTGGCCAGTGACACATCCTTACACTTCAGAATCTTTCCTAGGTCCTTCATGGCTGCCCTTCCCAGTCTCAATCTCCTTCTGATTTCTTGGCTGCAGTCTCCCTTTTGGTTGATGGTGGAGCCAAGGAATAGAATTTATCCATACATTATTGTGAGTTTTGAAAATAATTCTGTATTGGTTGGGTACCAGTTGATACATGGCTTGTTTCACACCTTAGTACCTGACTCCCCGCCTTAATTATTATTCAGAGTTGGGGTACCAGCTGTGGAGCTCCCATGTTAACAGATGCTGCCCTATACTCTGCAGATACCCCAATGCTGGAAGACGGAGAGGAGGGCGGAGTCCGCCTCTGGCACCTGGTGAAGCCCTCCGAGGAGCCGGAGCTCACAAAACAGACGCAAGAACGGCGGAGCAGCCTCCGAGAACGGGCCAAGGCGATTCCCGAGATCTACCTCACTCGCTTGCTCTCGATGAAGGTAAGAGACAGGTTCGTTTCTGCCTCCCCTTTGAATCTCAGACTATTCTGGGCCCCTGTAAACTTTCAAACTGAGATGACACTGTGGAACTCCCTGCCCCAGGATGTGGTGATGGCCTGAAGAGGGGGGTGGACATGTTCATGGAAGAGAGGGCTATCCATGGCTACTAGTCAAAATGGATACTAGTCATGGTGCATACCTATTATCTCCAGTATCAGAGGAGCATGCCTATTACATTAGGTGCTGTGGAACACAGGCAGGATGCTGCTGCAGTCGTCTTGCTTGTGGGCTTCCTAGAGGCCCCTGGTTGGCCACTGTGTGAACAGACTGCTGGACTTGATGGGCCTTGGTCTGATCCAGCAGGGCTTTCCTTATGTTCTTTTGACATTCTTTATATATGTCTGCAGAAGCAAAAGTCTGGAGAACCGTTCTCCTATATGCCTGACTGCCCTGCATTTAAGGACATTACAGTGCAGTTCTGTGCATCTAATTCCGAAGGGAATGGCCATCTGAGGCTGCGGCCATAAAAAAAATTACCAGGAGTATGATTCTTTCAGACAGCACAAGACTCCTGCTAATTTTTTTTAATGGCTGCAGCCTCAGATGGCCATTCCCTTCGGAATTAGATGGGGCTATACATGCCATCTAGTCCAACCCCCTGCTCAATGAAGGATCAACCTAAAGCATGGGGGGAATTCCCCCCTGGGGGGAATTTTAAAGTTGGGGGGGAATTGGGACCACTATTCAGCAAAATGTGATGTCTTGTAGATTATGTATGGACATAATCTGTAGATTATGTATGGTCAAAATGTGATGTCCTGTAGATTATGTATGGACAAAATGTGATGTCCTGTAGATTATGCATGGTTTGGAGAGAGTGGACAGGGAGAGGTTTTTCTCCCTCTCCCATAATACTAGAACACGGGGTCATCTGCTAAAGCTGGAGGGTGAGAGATTCAAAACAGATAAAAGGAAGTATTTTTTCACACAACGCATAGTTAAATTGTGGAACTCCCTGCCCCAGGATGTGGTGATGGCTGCCAGCTTGGAGGGCTTTAAGAGGGGAGTGGACATATTCATGGAGGAGAGGGGTATTCACGGCTGTTAGTTAGAATGGATATTAGTCATGCTGCATATCTATTCTCTCTAGTATCAGAGGAGCATACCTATTATTTTGGGTGCGGTGGAACACAGGCAGGATGGTGCTGCTGCACTCGTCTTGTTAGTGGCTTCCTAGAGGCATCTGGTTGGCTACTGTGTGCACAGACTGCTGGACTTGATGGGCCTTGGTCTGATCCAGCAGGTCCTTTCTTATGTTCTTATGTACAATCTGTAAAATTGTAGTTTGTTTTTTTAGTTAGACTATCTTGGGAAGGGGGGAGTTATATTCTGAACTATGCTGAAAGCGGGGAATGGAGCAAAAAAGGTTGAAAACTGCTGAGTCCTAAAGCATCCCTTAACAAGGGTTTGTCCAGTAAACAAATTGTGGAACTCCCTGCCCCAGGATGTTCATGAAGGAGAGGGCTATTCATGGCTACTAGCCATGATACATACCTATTCTCTCCAGGATCAAAGGAGCAGGCCTAGTATACTAGGTGCTGTGGAATTCAGGCAGGACAATGCTGCTGCAGTCGTCTTGTTTGTGGGCTTCCTAGAGGCACCTGGTTGGCCACTGTGTGAACAGACCACTGGACTTGATGGGCCTGGGTCTGATCCAGCAGGGCTTTGCTGATGTTCATGCTTATTCTCTCCAGAATCAGAGGAGCACGCCTATTATATTAGGTGCTGTGGAAGACAGGCAGGATAATTCTGCTGCAGTCGTCTTGTTTGTGGGCTTCCTGGAGGCACCTGGTTGGCCGCTGTGTGAACAGACTGCTGGACTTGAAGGGCCTCGGTCTGATCCAGCAGGGCTTTCCTTATGTTCTTATGGAGGATGGGGCTATCCATGGCTACTAGTCCAAATGGATACTAGTTGTGGTACACACCTGTTCTCTCCAGGATCAGAAGAGCATGCCCATTATATGAGGTGCTGTAGTGGAACACAGCCAGGATAAATGCTGCTGCAGTCGTCTTGTTTGTGGGCTTCCTAGAGGCACCTGGTTGGCCACTGTGTGAACAGACTGCTGGACTTGATGGGCCTTGGTCTGACCCAGCAGGGCTTTCCTTATGTTCTTAGGTTCTAAAGTAAACAGGCTCTCCGCTAAAGTTCGCCATGAGTATATTTGCATACTGGAGGGCCGTGCGCACACCTGTGGCTGCGCCAGTATCCTGAAAGCACAAGCTTTTGCCAGACCCGATGTAATTATGGGTTTGGGCAAAGTGACCGAGCTCGATAACAAGTTGCGCTGTGGGAATATTCTAACTTGTCTGATGGCTCGCCTTCCCTTTCCTCCTCTCAAGGGAACGTTGCAGAAGTTTGTGGACGATGCCTTCCAGGCTGTGCTGAGCGTGAACCGCCCCGTACCCATCGCCGTCAAGTACCTGTTTGACCTGTTGGACGAGCTGGCCACCCGGCATGGGGTCACCGAACCTGAGACGCTGCACATCTGGAAGACCAACAGGTGAGATAAGCACCGTGAGGGCGCCTCGGCCAGGGTTGTAAGGATGGGAAACGGCCAGGGTAGAGGGCCGGGAGGGAAGCCTGGGGGGCAACAGTGAGACTTCCGCCCTCCGTCGCTTTACTCCGCTCTGGTTAGACCTCACCTAGAGTACTGTGTTCAGTTTTGGGCACCACAATTTAAGAAGGAGGTAGACAAGCTGGACAATGAGGAAACTGAAATTGTTCAAGACTTTCTATTCCTTGGCTCCACCATCAACTGAAAGGGAGATGGCAGCCAAGAAATCAGAGGGAGGTCGAGACTGGAGAAGAGCAGCCATGAAGGAGCTAGAAAAGATTCTTAAGTATAAGGATGTGTCACTGGCAACCGAGATCAGGTTAATTAATGCCATCGTATTCCCTATTACTATGTATGGGTGTGAGAGCTGGACAATGAAGAAAGCTGATAGGAAGAAAGTAGATTCCTTTTAAATGTGGTGTTGGAGGAGAGTGTGACGGATACCATGGACTGCCAAAATAACAAATCAGTGGGTTCTAGATCAAATGAAGCCCGAACTGACCCTAGAAGCTAAAATGACTATAAACTGAGGGTGTCGTATTTTGGGACGACATGAGACGACAAGCCATCATGAGACGACAAGAGTCGCTGGAAAAGACAGTCATGCTGGGAAAAGTTGAGAGCAGAAGGAAAAGAGGAAGACCCAACAAGAGATGGACTGACTCAATAAAGGAAGCCAAGGCCCTCAGTTTGCGGGATCTGGGCGGGGATAGGACATTTTGGAGGACTTTCATTCTTAGGTTCACCATGCGTCAGAAGTGACTTGATGGCACTTAACACACAGACAGACAAGCAGCACTTAACACACACACAGACAAGCTGGAACGTGTCTAGAGAAGGGCAACAAAGATGGTGAGGGGTCTGGAGACCACAAGTCCTATGAAGAAAGGTTGAAGGAGCTGGGTATGTTTAGCCTGAAGAGGAGAAGACTGAGAGGGGATATGATAACCATCCTCAACTACTTGAAGGGCTGTCATATAGAGGAGGGTGCCGAGTTGTTTTCTGTTGCCCCAGAAGGTCGGACCAGAACCAAAGGGTTGAAATTAAATCAAAAGAGTTTCCGTCTAGACGTTAGGAAGAACTTTCTAACAGTTAGAGCGGTTCCTCAGTGAAACGGGAGGTGGTGAGCTCTCCTTCCCTGGAGGTTTTTAAGCAGAGGCTAGGTGGCCATCTGTCAGCAATTCTGATTCTATGACCTTCAGATGATGAGAGGAAGGATATCTGGGTCGTCTTCTTAGCGTGGAGAAGGGGGTCACTGGGGTGTGGGGGGGAAGGTAGTTGTGAATTTCCTGCCTTGTGCAGGGGGTTGGACTAGTTGACCCTGGTGGTCCCTTCCAACTCTGTGATTGTATGATCCTAGAGTTTCTAACATCCTTCTCGCCCTCAGTTTATTGCTGCGCTTCTGGGTGAACACCCTCAAGAACCCCCAGTTTATTTTTGACGTGCGTGTCTCCGACAACGTGGATGCCAACCTGAGCGTCATCGCCCAGACGTTCATCGATGCCTGCACGACCACCGAGCACAAAGTCGGGAGGGTATGTGTGCCTGCATGCGAGCGTGTGCGGCAAACTGGTGTGAGGCTTAGACGTGGCATCGATATTGCTCAGCAGTGCCTCTGTGCAGTTTAGCTTGGAAAGAAGGCGGTTAAGGGGAGACATGATAGAGGTCTATGAAATTATGCATGGTATGGAGAGAGTGGACAGGGAGAAGCTTTTCTCCCTCTCTCAAAATACCAGACCGCGGGGTCATCTGCTGAAGCAGGAGCATGAGAGATTCAAAACAGATAAAAGGAAGTATTTCTTCACATAATGCGTAGTGAAATTGTGGAACTCCCTGCCCCAGGATGTGGTGATGGCTGCCAACTTGGAAGGCTTTAAGAGGGGGATGGACATGTTCATGGAAGACAGGGCTATCCATGGCTACTAGTCCAAATGGCTATTAGTCATGATGCATACCTATTCTTCCTAGTATCAGAGGAGCATGCCTATAATATTAGGTACTGTGGAACACAGGCAGGATGGTGCTGCTGCAGTTGTCTTGCTTGTGGGCTTCCTAGAGGCACCTGGTTGGCCACTGTGTGGACAGACTTCTGGACTTGATGGGCCTTGGTCTGATCCAGCAGGGATTTTCTTATGTTCTACCTGGTTTGCAGTCTGTGCCGCCAAGTCACATTTGGCCCCATGCAACACATTTGTGCCACTTTGGGTTTAAATTACTTGCTACTGGAACCTTGCCCAGCCAGATCATGTGGACGTCAGTGGGTTTCCCAAACCAAATGGGGCAGAGGTTCTCGAACTCATTTGTTACGAGGGCCGCATACGACCTAAATGTCATTTGGACGGGCTAGGCCATGTGTACCAGCCCGCAGCAAGCTCTCCAACCCAGATTGGGAGCATGTGGTGGGGAAGGGCGATCTACGTCATTCTCAACCATCACTGTGAATGTAAACGCAATCCATTGAGGACTAGAGCTCAGAGAATTGTGTGAAGCCTCACTAGAAGAACTCCCAAATAAACAAACCCGTACTTAAATCTCTGACCCATCTTGCATGGGAAGAAAACTCCAGTTTGCTCACTCAAAGGTAGCTTCTGCAGTGAAGTTGTCCTACTAGCCAGTGTGGTGTAGTGGTTAAGAGCGGTGGTTTGGAGTGGTGGATTCTGATCTGGAGGACTGAGTTTGAGTCCCCGCTCCTCCACATGAGCAGCGGATGCTAATGTGGTGAACCGGGTTGGTTTCTCCACTCCTCCATGTGAGTGGTGGACTCTAATCCGGAGAACTGGATTTGATTCCCCACTCCTCCACATGAGCGGTGGACTGAGTTCGATTCCCCCCCTCCTCCACAAGAGCGGCGGACTCTAATCTGGAGAACTGGGTTCAATTCCCCACTCCTCCACCTAAGCGGCAGATGCTAATCTGGTGAACTGGGTTGGTTTCCCCACTCCTACACATGAAGCCTGCTGGGTGACCTTGGGCTAGACACAGCTCTCTCAGCCCCACCTACCTCGCAGGGTGTCTGTTGTGGGGAGCAGAAGGGAAGGTGATTGTAAGCCGGTTTGATTCTTCCTTAAAAGATAGAGAAAGTTGGCATATAAAACCAACTCTTCTTCGACTAGCAGAACCCACCGTGCCCCACACCTCATTGTGATTGTTTCTGGTGTCCCAGAGGAAAAGGGGGCACCCCCACAACCTTAGGAAAGGATGGGAAACTCCTTCCAGCTCCCCCAGGACGCCAAATGTAGGCATGAGCGTTTGTGGCTGGTCCTCTTGGGGATGTTTCTTTTGGCCTTTCCTAATTCCAGAGATTCAGCAGAAGAGCGGAAATCAGTTCCCAAAGCCGGTGTGTTTTTAAAGCAATTAAAGCCTCATCTCTGTTCCCAGGTGCCTCTTATAGTTTCAGCCTCTTTCAAAATATTTATGCAGAAGGTGCCTCTTGTTTGTAGTGTGGGAACAGGCTTCGCTCCCATCAAATCTGCAAAGCGATTAGCATCCAGTTGAGGATTAATTGCGTTTCCTCACTCTGCTGAATAATCTGCATTGCAAAACACATCTCCCGCACATTAGCATCTTCTGACTGTATAAATGTTGGGAGTTGCCCTACAACAGTGGTTAAAATGATCCCAAATTCAAGCAGCTATGGATAAAACCACATGTGCCAGGGCAGCGCCCCCCAACCTTTTTGAGCCGGCAGGTACATTTGGAATTATGACACAGGACGGTGGACAGAGCCACAAAATGACTGCCGCAGGAGGTGGAGCCAGCCACAAAATGATTGCCACAGCTTAACTTCAGTATCACAGTGCGGGTCCTTTTTGCAGAGCTTGAGAAGGTGCTGAAAAGAGCAACCAAAAGGATCAGGGGGCTGGAGCAACTGCCTTATGAGGAGCAGTTAAAACACTGAGGGCTGTTTAGCCTGGAAAGAAGGCGGTTAAGGGGAGCCATGGTAGAGGTCTATAAAATTATGCATGGTTTGGAGAGAGTGGACAGGGAGAAGCTTTTCTCCTTCTCTCATAATAACAGAGCACGCGGTAATCTGCTGAAGCTGGAGGGTGAGAGATTCAAAACAGATCAAAGGAAGTATTTCTTCACACAACACATAGTTAAATTGTGGAACTCCCTGCCCAAGGATGTGGTGATGGCTGCCAACTTGGAAGGCTTTAAGAGGGGAGTGGACATGTCCATGGAGGTTGGGGCTATCCATGGCTACTAGTCAAAATGGATGCTAGTCATGATGCATACCTGTTCTCTCCAGGATCAGAGGAGCAGGCCTATTATGTGAGGTGCCCCCCCCCCCGACACAAGGCAGGATGCTGCTGTTGCGGTCGTCTTGTTTGTGGGCTTCCTGGAGGCACCTGGTTGGCCATTGTGTGAACAGACTGCTGGACTTGATGGGCTTTGGTCTGATCCAGCAGGGCTTTCCTTATGTTCTTATGGAGGAGAGGGCTATTCATGGCTACTAGTCCAAATGGCTACTAGTCATGATGCAGACCTATTCTGTCCAGGATGAGAGGAGCATGCCTATTATCTTAGGTGCTGTGGAGCACAGGCAGGATAATGCTGCTGCAGCCGTCTTGTTTGTGGGCTTCCTAGAGGCACCTGGTTGGCCACTCTGTGAACAGACTTGACGGGCCCCGGTCTGATCCAGCATGGCTTTTCTTATGTTCTTATGTTAAAATAGTTTGTCCATGTGCCTTAAAACATGACTCATTTTTATACCTTGTATATGGCGTCCAGCATTTCAGGATGTGTATAACATCAACAAACATGAAGAAAAGACTGTTGGTGTGTGTTGGTGTTACGCACATCCTGAAACGCTGGACACCATATACACATGAACACATGAAGCTGCCTTGTACTGAATCAGACCCTTGGTCCATCCAAGTCAGTATTGTCTACTCAGACTGGCAGCGGCTCTCCAGGGTCTCAGGCAGAGGTCTTTCCCATCACCTCTTTGCCTGGTCCCTTGAACTGGAGATGCCGGGGATTGAACCTGGGACCTTCTGCATGCCAAGCAGATGCTCTCCCACTGAGCCTTCTGTAATGGAAAAACAACAACACATATCTGCCCATAGAAAACAGAGTGTTTCAGCCCAGCCTGCTCCCTGATATTTAGTTTGCTCTGTGGAGGGTATGTTTTCTAGGGAGGAGGGTTCAGTCCCGGGCACCCCCCACTTTCTGTCTGAAGGCACACGCAAAACTAGGCCTTCCGCTAAGTCCTCGCTTTCTCCCTTTTTGCGCTCACAACAGAATAACTCTGGCCGTTTGCCATCCGCCTCGGGCATGCCGCACAATCGGTTTCCTTGTTGTCGGAAGCATTCATGGCCTGCCAAACAATGTGTGGGGAGAGGGGGCAGGAGTGGGTTCGGAGCCCGCTGAAAGTCTAAACGGCAACCCTGACCAGCAGCTGCCTTCAAAATAATCACGTCAATAAAAATAATAATAATAATAATAATAATAATAATAAAGAACCAAGAGAGCTCAGACACAGCCAGGAGTCATGGCTGCTTGTCTCCTAATCCTAAATGTGCCAGTTTGGTATAGTGGTTAGAAGAGCCAGCATGGTGTAGTGGTTAAGAGCGGTGGTTGGGAGCGGTGGAGTCTGATCTGGAGAACCGGGTTCGATTCCCTACGCCTCCACATGAGCGCCGGAGGCTAATCTGGTGAACTGGATTTGTTTCCCCACTCCTACACATGAAGCCAGCTGGGTGACCTTGGGCTAGTCACAGCTCTGTTAGAGCTCTCTCAGCCCCACCTATACCTCACTGTCTGTTGCGGGGAGGGGAAGGGAAGTAGATTGCAAGCCGGTTTGATTCTGCAGATCAGGCTTAGTAAACTTTACATTACCTGATCTCCAGGAGATCGCCTGGAGGCTGGCAACCCTTTCCGCAAGCCGTTCTGGGCCCACCTGAAATTAACCCAATAGCTCAGATGCCATGCATAGGATTTGGGTGCAACTCCTAAAGCTATTTTAATCACAACTTCTTCCTTTTACTTCTCTTTCTCTTTAGGACTCACCAGTCAACAAACTACTCTATGCCCGGGAAATCCCACACTACAGACAGATGGTAGAGAAGTAAGTGTTTCTGAACACACACACACACACACACACACAGATTTCTGTAGATACCTTTTCCACCCAGCTTGGTGTAGTGGTTAAGAGCGGTGGACTCTGATCTGGACTCTGATCAGGTTCGATCAGTGGACTCTGATTGGGTTCGATTCCCCACTCCTCCACATGAGCAGCAGATGCTAATCTGGTGAACCGGGTTGGTTTCCCCACTCCTACACATGAGGCCAGCTGGGTGACCTTGGGCTCGTCACAGCTCTCTTAGAGCTCTCTCAGCCCCACCTACCTCACAGGGTGTCTGTTGTGGGGAGGGAAAGGGAAGGCGAGTGTAAGCCGGTTTGAGTCTCCCTTAAGTGGTAGAGAAAGTCGACATATAAAAACCAACTCTTCTTCTTCTTCTTAATGGAAACAGAGTTCTGCAACATGAATAAACAAGGCAGATTTACACCATTTCTCTTTCTGTGCATAATTATGCCCATTTTGGGAGTGGCAAGGGAATTATTAAGTGTATTCAGACTAGCGTTGCCAGATCCCCCCCCTCTAGCCACCAGCAGGAGATGGGGGTGGTAGGGTTGCCAAATCCAGATTGGGAAACTCCTGAAGATTTGGGTTGAAGCCTGAGGGGACAGGGACCTCAGTGGGGTACCCTGCCACAGGGTCCAACCTCCATCGCATCCCTTTTCTCCAGGGGAGCTGATCTCTGTAGTCTGGAGATGAGCTGTAATTCCGGGGGATCCCCAGGTCCCACCTGGAAGCCGGCATCCCTAATTCAGCCTTCGCTCTGGTTTCTTGGCCAAGTAACGCCCATGTGCTTTCATGCCTAATCCCACAATCTTCGGGCCAATTGAGCCCTGCCTAACTGGAAGGCCGCTGAAGTCGTCAGGGGGAAACAGATCGGAACGTGCCAAGGTCACACGGGCAGGCTCAGGTCTTTGTAACACTCACTCATTCATTCATTCATTCATAAACCTTTAATGGCATATATTGGTCTTTGTAACACATCTCACGGTCTTCCACGCTTTGCAGAAATGTATTTTTGCGCTTCTGGTGAGGGGAGAACTTGCTCTGTAAGAGGAACTGAGAAAAACGTAGCCTTAAAGATTATTTTCCCAGTTGAGATGTTGTTAAAGGGGGTGGGGGGTCATGAAGGGGAAACTGCTTCTCCTGCGCCCCCTTTTCTGCTCCTCTACAATCAGCTCCCCCCCACACTGACCTTTCCTTCTCTCACCTGCTTCTCCGGCGCAGGTATTACGCTGATATTCGGCAGACCGTTCCCGCCAGCTACCAAGAAATGAACTCTGCCCTGACAGAACTCTCTGGGGTAAGGGGCTTCTCTCAGTCCTCCATTTCCAGAACCAAAATGGTATTTGGGAGGGGGGAAAACTCTCAGCCTCTCTGGCTAAAAGTAATCCAGATGGATTTTACTCTCCGGAGGAAGCCAGCTAGAATATTGTAGCCCTAATAGTAAGAATGTGCCTCGGGCAACTGGACAGACTCTCCAACGCACACAGAGATATACCATTTACCTTTTCAGCGGAAGATGCCCACGTCGAGCCATTCTGAGCACGTCAAGGGTGGGATGCATGATAGCTTGGGGGGGAAAAAACTTTAAAAGGTGCTTGAAGAAGGGCTCCTGGGGCCCCGATCCGGGCAAGACACGAGTCATTTGCAAGAGGAGTCCCCCACATGCCAGATCCACTCAAACTAACAGGCCTATCGACGCAAGCAGTTGGCTTGTGGTAGCCCGTGTGAAGCACTCCTGAATCTTGTGCGGAACAACTCTGGGCCAGCCTGCTGCCTAACCAGGATTTGGCCTTCTAGTATGTGGGGGTGAGCTGCGGAAGAGTGCCCTGAAACGCAAATCTTGCAAGTGGATCAGGGGTGTCCTGGGAACCGAGAATTCGTGCGGTGTCATTTTCCTGCGGCATCCTTAAGGTCGCCCAACACGATTCCATGTCAGAGAGGGGGATTCGAACCTGGGTCTCCCAGATCCTAGTCAGTCGCTATGGAACAGTTCCATAGCATAGTTAAATTGTGGAACTCCCTGCCCCAGGATGTGGTGATGGCTGCCAACTTGGAAGGCTTTAAGAGGGGAATGGACATGTTCATGGAGGAGAGGGCTATCCATGGCTACTAGTCCAAATGGATACTAGTCATGATGCATGCCTATTCTCTCCAGGATCAGAGGAGCAGGCCCATTATAGTAGGTGCTGTGGAACGCAGGCAGGATGGTGCTGCTGCAGTCGTCTTGTCTGTGGGCTTCCTAGAGGCACCTGTGTGAACAGAGTGCTGGACTTGATGGACCTTGGTCTGATCCAGCAGGGCTTTTCTTATGATCTTATGTTCTTATGCTGTCTGGATTTCTTTTAAAATGTGTAGCGATTACTTTTAGTCGGAACCATTACAGCATTGTGGCTGTCGAGCGTGATGGAAATTTATTCTTAGAGGAACATTTCGACAGGAATTTTTTTTAACGGAAACTTTTAAAATATTTATTTTCTCCCCTCCTCCCCCCATCATCTTGACAGAAATATTCCTCTGACCTCAACTGCTTGGTTGCCCTGCAAGAACTTTACAACTATATCAACAAGTACTACGACCAGGTATGGGGGCATAGTTCTTGTGACTTTAGAGGGGTTTTCCACACGGGGACAGGTCTGTGTGGTTTCCCTGTTGCTGATGTGGGTGCCGATATGCCACAACAGTAGCGGGGCCTCCGTAAGGGCAAGTTTCCCCAGATTTTCCTTTCCCGGTCCTCTGGCAGCATCCATCTTACCCCACCTGCCCCACAGGGGCTTTTTCAGTTATTATTTTTTTAAAAAATGGGCAATTGAATGTTGACATAATCGTTATAACAATCCATCTGGCGCGTTCTCTGAATTTCTTTCTTTCTTTCCTTTCTTTCTTTCTAAGCCTCTGTCCCCTTTCGTTGTGGTATTCCCCATTACTACGTAAGGTTGGATAATGAAGAAAGCTGTCAGGAAGAGAAATTATTTATTCATTTATTTCTTCAGTCTTATATCCTGCCCTCATCCCTGGGCTCAGGGCAGCTCACAATCTGAGCACAATAATACAATATGTTAAAATAATTTAAAATCACAAAAATTATCTAAAATCAATAAGGTTCCCATTGCAGTTAACATCATAAATATACCAAGTGGCGCTTTGTTGCAGCGTAAGACCACTGCAGGGCCTGCAAATAGCCAGAGCTCCCCCATATATCAAGTTGTAATATCAAGGGGGGGGTGAGTAGGGAGACCATTTGAAATATGGAACTGCTAGATTTGAGTCCAGAATCATAAGAGTTGGAAGGGACCACCAGGGCCATCTAGTCCAACCCCCTGCACAATGCAGGAAATTCACAACTACCTCCCCCCATACACCCCCAGTGACCCCTACTCCATGCCCAGAAGATGGCCTCCCTCTCATGATCTGCCTAAGGAGTGAACAGTTAGAAGCTTTTCTCCTTCTCTCAACTGTTGAAGCTGGAGAGTGAGAGATTCAAAACAGATAAAAGGAAGTATTTCTTCATACAACTCGTGGTTCAATTGTGGAACTCCCTGCCCCAGGATGTGGTGATGGCTGCCAACTTGGAAGGCTTGAAGAGGGGAGTGGACATGTTCATGGAAGAGAGGGTTATTCATTCTACTACTCAAAATGAATATTAGTCAGGATGCATACCTATTCTCTCCAGGATCACAGGAGCATGCCTATTATATTAGGTGCTGTGGAACACAGGCAGGATAATGCTGCAGTCGTCTTGCTTGTGGGCTTCCTAAAAGCACCCGGTTGGCCACTGTGTGAACAGACTGCTGGACTTGATGGGCCTTGGTCTGATCCAGCACGGCCTTTCTTATGTTCTTATGGTCGAGAAACTGGCCTGGTGACCTGCTATTATTCCTTCTCGCAGATTATCAGCGCGCTAGACGAGGACCCGCTTGGCCAGAAGATGCAGCTGGCCTATCGCCTGCAACAGATCGCGGCTCTGGTGGAGAACAAAGTGACCGACTTGTGACACACACACCCGGAGCCCCGCCCCACCCAAGCAGCCGGGGACTGACCAAGGGTTTGAAGTGGACCTGGCTGGAAGGCGCCCTGTTGTCGACCAGCGTGATGGGTCCCTTGTCTTCGCCCCCCCCAGTGCCTTAACCACATAGATGCTGCTGGCCTCTCTCGAACTCGGTGCTCGCTCTCTTTCGAAACTGGCTGCAAAGGGAATCCTCCCGGACCGATACACTGGCTCTGTAAATAAAAATAAGGGTGTATTTATTTCTGCCGCTCTCCAAGGAGGGGGTCGGCTACCTTTTCCTACCTGTGAGGGGAGAGTGAGGCATACGGCAGCTCTCTTCTGACCACTGCAGGGTCTGGGATTTGGGGATTTAACCCCCCTCCCAAATTTCCTAGACTCTCCTTCCCCCCCCTCCTCAATTTCCAGGCCAATAATGCACTAATATTGGGGTGGTGATTCCCGCTTCCTCTGTACAACAGAGTCTAACTACCCCCTTTTAACGCTCCCCCCTCGCCTCTTTTTAACTCCCCCCTCCCCGATTGTATGTATATACAGAGCCCTCCGCTCCAGGATTGTATTTATTTTAATGAGATTTTGAAGAATTAAAAAGAAAAAACGCTTTTCACAAAAAAAAATAAAAAAGGCATTTGTCTGGTTTACTCTCAGAAGCCAGCTGTTGGGAAGGAAGAAATATTTGGCCGGGGGGGAGGTTTGAGGCTCAAGCAGAGAGGATTCAGAGAGGATTGGTAATCAGTGCTGTTAAAGGTAAGAAGGGTTAAAATTTAACCCCAATGGGTTAAAATTAAATCAGAAGAATTTCCATCTACACATTAGGAAGAATTTCCTAACAGTCAGAGCGGTTCCTCGGTGGAACAGGCTTCCTCGGGAGGTGGTGGACTCTCCATCCCTGGAGGTTTTTAAGCAGAGGCTAGATGGCCATCTGTAAGCAATGCTGATTCTATGACCTTAGGCAGATCACGAGAGGGAGGGCACCTTGGCCATCTTCTGGGCACTGGGTGTGTGTGGGGGAGGTAGTTGTGAGTTTCCTGCATTGTGCAGGGGGTTGGACTAGATGACCCTGGTGGTCCCTTCCAACTCTATGATTCTATGAAGGGAAGGGGGGCTTTCAGCTATGAAGGGAAGGGGGGCTTTCCAGGACTGGGCCCTGAAACTGTCTTCCCCACACACACACACACACACACACACACACACGGCAGACTCTCATGTAGTTAGGATGCTAAGGAATTGCTCATATACACACCACAATGAAGGCTGAGTGTATCCGTTCCAAGAAAAATGGTACCGGAGGGGGGGGTTGCTTCCCTAGGGCCAGGATCCGTATTACCTGTTTGCCTTCAGCAACTTTTAAAGACTTGAGTTCGGGTTGCAGAACTCTTTAAGGAAACATCCAGCGTGACCCTGAATTGCAATGAGTTTTTGAGCCAAATAATCTTGCTGCGGGGAACTCGGACAAGTTGTAACTCTGCTCTCCTGGGACAAAGAACTTCAGAAGGCTTGAATTGAAAACGGGGCCTTTGCAAATTTGTTCTGCTCTAGTGTAACTGCTGAGAAGAAGCCATAGGCTCTGTGGGTTGAAGGACTTGCTAGGACTTGTTAACTAGGAGTTGTTAGCTTTTGTCAGTTGCTTTGAGAGCCCAACTCAGGTTTAAAAGCAGAGCTAGATTATTGTTTTTTTGGAAGCCACACACTATGATATAATGGCTGTACTTTGTTTTCTTTCTGAACTGCCTTGAAGAAAACAGACTTGGAAGACATTGGCTGCGAAAGAAGAGCATGTATTTATTTACTTCATTTGTACCCCTCTTTTCTCCCCAAAGGGACCCAAGGCGGCTTACGTCATTCTCCTCGCCTCCGTTTTGTCCTTACAACAACCCTGTGAGTTAGGGTAGGCTGAGAGGGTGTGACTGGCCCGAGGTCACCCAGCAAGATTCCATGGCACAGTGGGGATTTGAACCCAGGTCTCCCAGATACCACTCCTATTACTATTACTAGTCCTAAACTTTGTAATAGACTTCTTAATATTATTCAGCCTAGGGCTGCCAACCTCCAGGTAGTCGCTGGCGATCTCCCGCTATCACAACTGATCTCCAGCCGATAGAGATCAGTTCCCCTGGAGAAAATGGCCGCTTTGGCCATTGGACTCTATGGCACTGAAGTCCCTCCCCTCCCAAACTCCGCCCTCCTCAGGCTCCATCCCAAAAATCTCCACGTATTTCCCAGTCCAGAGCTGGCAACTCTTGATTCAGCCACTGACACCTTTGCCTTCTGTTACTTGGCATCAGACATAAGCTTTTCCATATACCAAAAAAAACCCCTATATGAATGGTCTAGGTGTGAGGAAAATAACATGTGTTCATACATATGCATTCTGTAGGGTTGCCAACTTCCAGGTACTAAAAAGTAGCACTAATGACTAAATGGAAACTGTTCACACATTGCTTATAACAATAAATATAAGACTAAACCACGATTGTGTATATTGATTTTACAAATAGTGACCCAATAGGTTCCAGCGCTATATAAACGTCCCGAATTGGAAATAGAAGCACGTAGGGAAAAAAATCGTAGTGGGACCAAATAAGGAAGAGAAGGGGTTCCGGTAAAAGTCCTCTTTCACTGAGGTTTCTTCGGTCCTAGTTGTGGTCTTCCACTCCAAATAATAAACTAGCACAAAATACACGCCAAAGGAGTAGAGAATCCAGCATCAGTCACTTCAAACAGACAGCATAGTAACTTGTCTCCAGGTTTATATAGCGCTGGAACATATTGGGTCACTATTTGTATTCCCTATTACTATGTATGGGATGTAAATGCTGGACATTGAAGAAAGCTGATAGGAAGAAAGTAGATTCCTTTGAAATGTTGGGAGAGAGCGTTACGGATACCGTGGACCGCCAAAAAAACAAATCAGTGGGTTATAGATCAAATCAAGCCTGAACTGACCCTAGAAGCTCAAATGTATTGTATTTTGGTCACATCATGAGACAACAAGAGTCACTGGAAAAGACAGTCTTGCTAGGAAAAGTTGAGGGCAGCAGGAAAAGAGGAAGACCCAACAAGAGATGGATGGACTCAATAAAGGAAGCCGCAGCCCTCAGTTTGCAAGATCATATTTTGGTCATATTATGAGAAGACAAGAGTCACTGGAAAAGACAACAACGCTAGGAAAAGTCTAGGGCAGCAGGAAAAGAGGAAGACCCAACAAGAGATGGATGGACTCTATAAAGGAAGCCGCGGCCCTCAGTTTGCAAGATCTGAGCAAGGCTGTCAAATATAGGACATTTTGGAGGACTTTGATTCATAGGGTCGCCAGGAGTCGGAAGCGACTTGATGGCACTTAACACACTCACATTTGTATGCTTATGGACTTTGTCAATGTCAGTGTCAATTGCAGTTTGCAAAGTTGTTTGCCATAATTTGTGACTGCTTGTGTGTTATTTGTTGTAACCTTACATAACAGCACCTGTGATTTTCTGTGAGCACTTATATTACATGTTTATGATAAAATCAATATACACAATTGTGGTTTAGTTTTATATTTATTGTTATAAGCAATGAGCAAACAGTTTCCATTTAGTCAATAGTGCTACTTTTTTGTACTTTCTACAGTGGGTTTAGCACAAGTTTTTGTATGTATTAACTTCCAGGTACTAGCAGGAGATCTCCCGCTATTACATCTGATCTCCAGGTGAGCGAGATCAGTTCACCTGGAGAAAATGGCTGCTTTGGAAAGTGGACTCTTTGGCGTTATCCCCCACTGAAGTCCCTCCCCTCCCCAAACCCTGCCATCTTCAGGCTCCACCCCCAAAATCTCCAGGTATTTCCTAACCTGGAGCTGGCAACCCTAGCAATGTGTACATCTCCCAACATGGAAGCAGTGTCTCCATCCTGAAATTGCCAGCTCTGGGCTGGAAAATACCTGGAGATTTGGGGCAGGGTTAGGGGTGGGGAGGGACCTTAGACGGATACAGCGCCATAGAATTCACCCTGACCTCGGGTTGCCAGGGTCCCTCTTTGCCACCAGCGGGAGGTTTCGGGGGCAGAGCCTATGGAGGGCGGGGTTTGGAGGGGGAGGGACTTCAATGCCATAGAGTCCAATGGCCAAAGTGGCCATTTTCTCCAGGGGAACAGATCTCTGTCAGGTGGAGTTCAGTTGTAATAGCAGGAGATCTCCAGCTACTACCTGGAGGTTGGCAACCCCATCAGTTCCCCTGGAGAAAATGGATGTGTTGGAGGATGGACTCTATGGCATTTTACTCCACTGAGGTCCCAGTCCTCCCCAGGCTCCATCCCCAAATTTCCCAACCTGGATCTGGCAACCCTACCCCCCCACACACACCTGCAGCCAGGAGGCACCTGGCAACCCTAACAGTTACCCGAGAAGAAATGCCAGCTTTGCAGGGTAGACTGTATGGAATCACATCCCTCCTCTCCCCAAATCCCACCTTCCCAAATCTCCAGGAATTTCCCAAACTGGAGCTGGCAACCTTATGCTTTGGCCTCAGTTTCCCCATCCAGGAAATAGGATTAATAACCTCCTTTGAAGGGTGGAGGTGAAAAGAAAGGCTGGGAACCCACCTGGCACTGTGAAAAACGTGCGGGGTGTTTATTTTTTAAAAAGTTTTAAAAAAGCCCCCCCACTTTTTTTTTTAGCAAATGCACAGTTTGAGCAATGCAAAATTTAGCAAATGCAAAATTTAGCAAATGCACAATTTTAGCAAATGCACAATTTTAGCAAATGCAAAACTGTCATTCATTCTGTCCCCCCTCCGGCCTTTTCCAAAGGGTCGGGGCCAACTGGGGAAGCGGGGGCCGTCTAGCCTCCCCCCCCCCCAGCCTCACGTGGTAGAGGAGAAACAGCAACTGCTGTTGGGAAGGGGGGGAGGAGGAGGAGGAGGAAGGGGCCGGGCTGCGCAGGCGCAAGGGGGAGCCCGGAGCTGGGATGGAGCTCGCAGGGGCCGGGGGGGCCATGAGCGGCAAAAAAGGTACGGGGGGGGGGATCAAATGCATGCAAAGTGCATGCAAGATCGAGGAGAAATCGGTGGGGGGGGGTTTGGAGCTTGCATCTGAAAAGCGGATTTGCTGCAGCAGGTGCAGAGAGGGGGGTGGGGTGGAAAGGGTTGGGGGGTCTGGGCTGGGGGTGCATGGGCGAGCTTGCAAAAGAAACTTTTTTTGGGGGGGAGGGGGGCGTCCCCTGCCGCCCCCCAGGCACTGACTCTTAGATCTGCCTCTCTGTGCCCCCCCCAAGGACCAGGGAACAGCCGGGGCAAGAAGAAGAAGCACAAGAAGGAAAAGGCGCCGCCCCCTCCCCATGCAGAGAGCGAGACCCCCACGGGGTAAGTGTGGGGCAGGAAGGGGTTAAAGCTTGGGGGGGCAGTTCAAGCATGATCTTCCTCTTTGGGTCAGTTGCTGTTCACTGGGGGGGGGGCACTGGAGCAAGTGTGGAAGGGGTGGGGGTTGTAGGGCTCGTTCACACGTGCATTCCCCTTGCACGTGTGAATGCACAGTTAGCTCAAGCCTGGACAGCCCGGTTCAACTTCCCTGGCTTTGCAACAGTTACGCTTTTCCATTAGGGTTGCCAACCTCCAGGTGCTATAATAAAGGGCGGCACGTGGCTTCAAAGATAATATAATGCGAAATGTACCAACTGGAAAAGAAAACAATATTATCGAATAGTCCGTGAACTATAATTCTTGAGTATACGTGAGCCTTTGTTAAGGCCACAGATGCTTGAATTTACGTTGTTCATGTTTTGTTGTGAAAAGCAATCTGTATATATATATATATATATTTGTCATTTCAGACCCAGTGAGGTTTCTGTGTGGCTTTCAACGCAGTGTTTATGAATATATGTTGTGTTTTGGATTTCCCCAAAAAATAGAATTATTATATTCTATAATATTGTTTTCTTTTCCGGTTGGTATATTTCACATTATATTATCTTTGAAGCCACGTGCTGCCGTTTATTATGTGTGTGTGGGTGTTAAGGGCCGTCAAGCCGCTTCCGACTCATGGCGACCCTATGAATGAAAGTCCTCCAAAATGTCCTCTCTTTGACAGCCTTGCTCAGATCTTGCAAATTGAAGGCCGTGGCTTCCTTTATTGAGTCAGTCCATCTCTTATATCTTTATAAATGATTTGGATGAAGGAATCTCTCCGTTTATTATAGTTTCTACTATTTCCAGCATAGGTATTTTCTTCTTCCAACCAACCAACCTCCAGGTACTAGCTGGAGATCTCCTGCTATTGCAACTCTTCTCCAGCCGACAGAGATCAGTTCACCTGATCGGTTCACCCGGAGCCCTCCAGGATCTCGGAAAGAAAAAATCACTTTAGATTTATCGTAATTTACTGATGGGCCTTCCCAGGAGCAGTCATCCACAAACGCCTTTAGAGCGCTCATAGAACCATAGAGTTGGAAGGGACCACCAGGGTCATCTAGTCCAACCCCCTGCACAATGCAGGACATTCACAACTACCTCCCCCCCCAGTGACCAGAAGATGGCCAAGGTGCCCTCCCTCTCATCATCTGCCCAAGGTCACAGAATCAGCATTGCTGACAGATGGCCATCTAACCTCTTCGTAAAAACCTCCAGGGAAGGAGCGCTTACCACCTCCCGAGGAAGCCTGTTCCACCGAGGAACCGCTCTAACTGTTAGAAAATTCTTCCTGATGTCTAGACGGAAACTCTTTTGATTTAGTTTCAACCCGAAATTAATGCAGGGGGATTGCGGATGGGCTGCCTTGTCCCTTATCGCTGGAGCGGAGGCCCAAAGGAGATGGACTGCCCCTCCCAATTTAGTATCATCTGCAAATTTAATAAGCATCCCCTCTATTCCTTCATCCAAATCATTCATAAAGATATTGAACAACACAGGGCCCCGGAGTCCAACTTCTGTTCTTGACGATAAGGCTGTGTCATCTGCATAAAGCAGGGCTAAAATTTCACGGCCAGCCAATATAGGTGCGTGGAGAGATTATTTTTGTAAATAAGGGATCATGTCGTTCAGATGAAGGTTGAAAAGTAGGGTGGGGGGGCTAATAGGCAACTTTATTTGACTCCTTTTAACATGGAAATAGCTTTAGTTCATTGGCCTTCCAATCCGGCACTAGAACGAGTGTGGAAATGCACGTGGGTGGGGGTTGTAGGGCTAGTTCACACGTGCATTCCCCTTCTTGCATGTGTGAATGCACTGTTAGCTCAAGCCTGGACACCTCGGGGAGAACTTGTCTGGCTTTGCAACAGCCGCGCTTTTCGATCCAGCCATTTCAGACGTGCACCTCTAGGCCGTCCAGTGCAAAGCTTCTTAAACTGTGGGTCGCGAAACGTTTGGCAACAGTGAAAGGTTTCTGTAGACCTATTTTATATACCTGGGGTTGTGTAAAAATTTCTCAGGCAAAAGGGGCCGCGAGTGGGAAAAGTTTAAGGGGGCCTGGGCTATTGAAACCCAGCGATGGATAGACACAGTGGGCGCTTTTGCACAAGCCAAATAATGCACTTTCAATCCACTTTCAGCGCGCTTTGAAGCTGGATTTGGCAGTGTGAACTGCCAAAATCCACTTGCAAATGATCGTTGAAGTGTACTGAAAGTGGATTGAAAGTGCCCAGTGTGAACCAAATCTGAGCGTTTGCCTAGATGCAAATTCCAGGTGGGTGACCCGTTCCACACCTGCGCATTCATTATTGGAGGATGGCGCTATTTGCCTGTGTGAACGGGGATTTGGAGAGCGCATCGGAAAGGATGTACCTAGGCAGAGGCAGAAGAGGATTTGGGCGTGTTTGCTGGTATAAAGCCACTGGTCATATTGACTGTTGTGTTATTACAGTGCGAATCCTTATATCGCTGAAGAGGTATCACCTTCATGCTCATCACTATTCACATGTTCAGCTCCTTAAAATTAAGTGTGCACAAGGTTGAGGGTTTACGCAGGTGTGAACCAGGGGAAAAAACGAAGCCCTCTTCTGTTTTTAAATGCCGCATGTGTATTCATGACCATCTCCATCACAAGTTTTCAACGTTCAGTCCGAAGGGTGGCCGAGAGCCGCAGGTCTCTTGACAACCGTGCGGGTTTCACCGCCCAGATTTCCAGCTGCCGCAAAACCGAAGCGTTTGTGGCGCTAAATATTTTGGGACTCTGGTCTCTCCCCTCCTCCTTTTCCTCTCCCCCCTCTCCTCACTTCTGTTGTGGTTGAACTGAACTGCTGGAGGAGAACCTGCTAGGCTGTGAGTCGGATCAAGCCATGCGTATTGGTTTGAGCCAGAGGGTTCATCAGGGTACCCCTATGCGTACCAGCGCTTCACTGAGCCGGCCCCCTTCCTCTCACCTGCAGGAAAGGGACTTAAAAATATATATAAAGGGGGAAAAGAGAAATAGGTAAATACCTGGGGAACTGGAATGGCTTGGGAAGGGGCTGTGGCTCAGTGGTAGAGCATCTGCTTGGCATGCAGAAGGTCCCAGGTTCAATCCCCGGCATCTCCAGTTAAAAGGGACCAGGCAAGTAGGTGATGGGAAAGACCCCTGTCGGAGACCCTGGAGAGCCGCTGCCGGTCTGAGTAGAAAATACTGACTTTGATGGACCGAGGGTCTGATTCAGTATAAAGCAGCTTTATGTGTTCATGTGTTCAAGCACTCTTTTTATTTTATTTTATTAGATTTCACAGCCGGGCTCAGGGCTTTCAACTATTAAAGCATAAGTCCCCATTAACATTTCTAATACATAAAACTCGTTTGGCACCCTTAAATTATTACAATAGCAGGGGGTTCCCCAACAGAGGGGAGAGTGGTGGAAGGGGAAAGCACAATCATTATACAAAGACTTAATAAAATATAAACCAAGTAGATGGAGTGGGGGTGGGAGGTCATGTAGATGGAAAACTGTCCCTGTCCTCAACCATGGGCCTGGCGGAAGGGTAATTTCGTGAAAATGGGACTTACCTCTTGAGCTGTTATGTATGTTTTTAAAGTGCTGTGATAGTCAAGATCTTTCTTATTATTTTTAAAAATAGTGCCCATTTAATTGAAACATTTTTTTAAAATTCTCTCATCAAGATGATCGTTTAACTATGCATCGGATGTGTAGTAATGGTCTCTTTACTGCTTGGCAGAATAATGCACGTCACCCTGGGGCGATTTAGATGTCTTGTGTAGTCACAGAATCATAGAGTTGGAAGGGACCACCAGGGTCATCTAGTCCCACCCCCTGCACAATGCAGGACATTCACAACTACCTCCCCCACCAAACACACCCAGTGACCCCCCCTACTCCATGCCCAGAAGATGCCCAAGATGCCCGCCCTCTCATGAACTGCCTAAGGTCATAGAATCAGCATTGCTGACAGATGGCCGTCTAGCCTCCGCTTAAAAACCTCCAGGGAAGGAGAGCCCACCACCTCCCGAGGAAGCCTGTTCCACCGAGGAACCGCTCTGTTAGAAAATTCTTCCTAATGTCTAGATGGAGACTCTTTTGATTTAATTTCAACCCATCGGTTCTGGTCCGACCTTCTGGGGCAACAGAAAAAAACTCCGCACCCGCCTCTTGATGACAGCTCTTGAACCAAGCCAGGTTACGAAATTGAGGTTGAGTAGGTAAAGGAAGTTGGGTTATGTTTGAAAAGTGTGGCCCTAAAGCACTTGAGGAAACTGCGGAAAGTCAGAATGGTCTTGCTAAGACCTACTTGGGCAGGTGTTTGGATGCGGCCCTGTTGATGGGTACTGTCTGACACAGCGGGTTACTGGAATAGATATCCTTTTTTCAGGCTGGGGGGTGCCCTATGGCAGACATAGCGGCCTAAATAATGTGCGGCGAGACCGCTTTGGAGGCCGGGAATGAACGTCCAAGCCGGCTAGTTCTGTGGAGAAGAGAGACTGGGTCTCAAAACCGCACTGACGGGGTAAACCCCCTGTCTGGGCTGTGCTCGGACCACAGGTGGAGAGGCGGGGGCCCCTCGCTGATGCCAAATAATGCACCTTCGATGCACTTCCGATGCACTTTGAAGCGGGTTTGTACTGGGTGAACGGGCAAAATCCACTTGCAAACGAGCATTAAAAGTGGGTTGAAAGTGTATTATTTGGCGTGTGCGAAAGCACCCAGAATCTCTGCGCGTTCAAAAGGGGAAGATTGGGCTAGAATCCCCGTTCCCCTGGCATGCTGGCTTTCTACCTGGGGATAATTTTTGTTGGTGGAGAATGTCCCCCTGCTTGTCGTGTTCCCACCTGCAGCGGTACAGTGTGGACGGGGGGGGGGGGCTTACCACTTCAGTGAGCATGGAGCCTCAGCCCCGGGAGGGTGGTGGCTGCCCCTTGCCCCCCTCCCTTCCCCTCCTCCCAAATGCCATTGCCATCCTGGGCAGCAGCTGCCGAGGGCCCGGCGGGCTATTTTTAACCCCCCGGCCGCCTCTTGTCTCTGCACATTTGGGGACGGGGAGGGCTCTGAGCTCACGCGGTATTAATTCCTCCTTTACTAACAAGGGGAGCATGCCGGGCAGATAAGGCGCCTAGCCGCCGGCCGGTTCTGCGCGGGCAGAGCCCCCCTCCTCGCCATTCCTGGCAGGCGTCCGTCGCCGAACCGGCAGCCCTCGCCCCGGTCCTGGGGTCTCTCCCCCGAGGAACGTCGCTGCTGCTTCGGAAGGGGCTGTTGGCATTGTGGCCGAGCCCCCGCCCTTTCTCCTGGCACGAGCGGGGAATACGGTGCGCGGTGGTCGCGCTCGCTCTGCCAACTAGCTTTGTTTTATGACCCGGCCGCTGGGACGCTTTCCCTCGGCTTATCGGCCGGCATGGGGGAGACAGAACAGGACAGACTAGAAGCCCGTCGGTACGTACGTAGTTTTGCCGAAGAGTGGCTGCGGTTTTCATTTATTTTTTTAAAAAAATTTGTGCCGTCAAGACACAGCTGACCTATGGCGACCCTGTAGGGTTTTCAAGGCAAGAGATGTACGGGGGTGGTTTTGCCATTGCCTGCTTCACAGGCACAACCCTTTCCTTCCTTGGAGGTCTCCCATCCAAATACTAACCAGGGCCGACCATGCTTACCTTCTGATATCTGACAAGATCAGGCTACCCTGGGGGTATCCAGATGAGGACCCCTTAAGACCAGGGCAGTTGACAGACTAACATAATAATAACTTTTAAAAGACAAGACGTTTGACCTGGACTGCATTATGGCAGAAGAAGAAGTAGAGTTGGTTTTTACATGCCAACTTTCTCCACCACTTAAGGGAGACTCAAACCGGCTTACAATTCACTTCCCCTCCCCGCAACAGACACCCTGTGAGATAGGTAGGGCTGAGAGAGCTGTGACTAGCCCCAGGTCACCCAGCTGGCTTCAGGTGGAGGAGCGGGGAAACAAATCCAGTTCACCAGATTAGCCTCCGCCGCTCATGGGGAGGAGAGGGGAATCAAACCCGGTCCTCCGGATCAGAAGGGGAGGAGGACACAGACAAGGATCTGAAAGGAAGATTGTGTGCGAAAGGCAGTATGTACACAGTTGCAGTATGTACATAAGTATCCCCAGGGAGTTAAGGATTAACTGTGCAGCTCTTCCTCTCCAGAGGTAGGTCTCATGGGAGGAAGACGTCTGTGGAGTAGGGTTGCCATCATCCAGGCAGTAGCTGGAGATCTCCTGCTATTACAACCGACCTCCAGCCAATAGAGATCAGTTCCCCTGGAGAACTGATAAAGGAGGGTGCCGAGTTGTTTTCTGTTGCCCCAGAAGGTCGGACCAGAACCAACAGGTTGGAATTAAATGCAAAGAGTTTCCGTCTAGACATCGGGAAGGATTTTCTAACAGTTAGAGCGGTTCCTCGGTGGAACAGGCTTCCTCGGGACGGGGTGAGCTCTCCTTCCCTGGTGGTTTTGATGCAGAGGCTAGATGGCCATCTGTCAGCAATGCTGGTTCTGTGAGCTTAGGCAGATCATGAGAGGGAGGGCACCTTGGCCATCTTCTGGGCATGGAGTAGGGGTCACTGGGGGTGTGTGGGGGGAGGTAGTTGTGAATTTCCTGCATTGTCCATGGGGTTGGACTAGATGACCTTGGTGGTCCCTTCCAACTCTTTGATTCTAAGATCCCAGGAGAGTAAAAGGAGTGGCCAGCAACCTGTGTTGGTGAGTACACTTTTGAGAGCTAAGAAGCACCTTGGGGTGACCTCAGGGACCTGGAAAGGAATGTCTGACCTCAGAGCTGCACTGGGCTTGCTTTGTCAAGTGGGGAAGCCGAAGTTGTTCCCGTGGTTTGTTGAATCAGGGTTGCAATCTGTTGGCGAGGCGTTTCAGGGTGATTCCGGGACACTCCCTCCCCTGCTATCTCAGGTCATCCTCCGGTCGTTGTCTGTTGGGAAGGAATGCCATTGGCAATTGGACTCTATGGCATTGGAGTCCCTCCCCTTCCCAAACCCCGCCCTCCTCAAGCTCCACCTCAAAAACCTCTTGCCGGTGGCGATGCCCCCTCACATCCCCTGGGGCCGCGGTGCCTTTGAGAGTGAGGGAAGGAAGCTCTCAGCAACTTCTGATGCCCCCGTTTCTCCCGTCTTCCCCTCCCCAGGCCTCTGAGTCCCTCCTGCTCCGACGACACCCCGCGCACTCCCCCGGTACCCTCCTTGCCCCTTCCTGCTGCGATCGAAGGCGGGCAGCTGGGATCAGATGACGAGGAACAAGAGGATCCCCGAGATTACTGCCGAGGTATTTATTTGGTACAACCAGGAAAAAAAGGGCTCTGTGCTGTGGGGTAATGTTAAATAAAACAGAACCAGCACACAATTTTCAATGCAATACAACTATATTAGGGTGCAAATAAAGTGAATACTTAAGCCAAAACACACACAAATATTTACATATGTACCATTATACAAAGATACAAATTCTATTCTATAGGTTCTTTTGCCAAGGTAAGTATTCCTAATATAATTGATATTGTTATTATATAGTATTGCATATGGGTGTAGCAATGCTACAGGTAGCATTGCTACACCCATATGCAATACTATATAATAACAATATCAATTATATTAGGAATACTTGCTTTGGCAAAAGAACCTATAGAGGTATTTATTTGGGCATCAGGAAGAACTGGGGTCTGCTGTTCTTGAGCCACGATAACTGTGTGGGGAGGGGTCGTGGCTCAGTGGTAGAGCATCTGCTTGGCATGCAGGAGGTCCCAGGTTCAATCCCCGGCATCTCCAGTTAAAGGGACTAGGCGAGTAGGTGATGTGAAAGACCTCCACCTGAGACCCTGGAGAGCCGCTGCTGGTCAGAGTAGACAGTACTGACTTTGATGGACCCAAGGGTCTGATTCAGTAGAAGGCAGCTTCATGTGTTCAATTCTAGCTCTATTTTAGGGAAGGGACCATGGCTCAATGGTAGAGCATCTGCTTGGCATGCAGGAGGTCCCAGGCTCAATCCCCGGCATCTCCAGTTAAAGGACTAGGCGAGTAGGGGATGTGAAAGACCTCCGCCTGAGACCCTGGAGAGCTGCTGCCGGTCAGAGTAGACAATACTGACTTTGATGGACCCAGGGTCTGATTCAGTATAAGGCAGCTTCATGTGTTCATGTGAGTGCATCCATCGAGTTCAGAAGCAGAGGGTCTCTGACTGTCCAGTGCTCGGGGGCAGCCAGCAGGCCCTGTTTGTAGCCTTCCCTGTGGGGTTCTTCTGGCTGCTGTGGGGAACGGGAGGCTGGACTAGAGAGACCGCTACTCTCAGCCAGGGGGGCTGTTCTTATGTGCTTACGATGTGCTGGGATGCAGGTGCCAGGCGACAGCCTCAAGAAATGGTGAACTAACCCTTCCTGGAGCGGTGGACTCTGATCTGGAGAACTGGGTTTGATTCCCCACTTCTCCACATAAAGCCTGCTGGGTGACCTTGGGCAAGTCACTCTCTCTCAGCCCCACCTACCTCACAGGGTGTCTGTTGTGGGGAGGGGAAGGGAAGGTGGTTGAGAGCCGGTTTGAGTCTCCTTTAAGTGGTAGAGAAAGTTGGCATATAAAAACCAACTCTTCTTCTTCCCTGCTAGGTGGGTATTATCCAGTCAAGATCGGTGACCTGTTCAACGGGCGCTATCACGTGGTGCGGAAGCTTGGCTGGGGGCATTTTTCGACAGTCTGGCTCTGCTGGGACATACAGTGAGTATTTGGGGCAGCCGGAGCCGGTGGAAGGATGCGAAGAGCCAGTGTGGTGTAGTAGTTAAGAGTGTCGGACTAGAAGCTGGGAGACCCAGGTTCAAATCCCCGCTCTGCTAGGGAAGCTCACTGGATGACCTCGGGCCAGTCACACTCTCTCAGCCTAACCCACCTCACAGGGTTGTTGTGAGGACAAAACGGAGGAGAGGAGAAATGATGCTAAGCGGCTTTGGGTTCCCATCGGAGAGAAAGGCAGGGTATAAATGAAAGAAAGAAATGCAAGAGGAAGGAAAGGCGGGAAGAATCTAATCGTCTTCAAAGCCGTGTAGTGTTGTGCTTAGAGCGTCAGTCTAAGACCTGGGTTCAAATACCTTCTTGGACGGGAAACTCACTGGGCATCCTTGGGCCACTTTCTCTCAGCCTAATGCTACCTCACAGGATTGTTGTGAAGATTAAATGGAGGACAGCAATACTATGTTTGCTTCTCGGAGCTTTTTGGAGGAAGGGTGGAATAAAACGGTTATGCATAGATGGATGCCCTGACGTGGATAGCCTAGGCTAGCCTGATCTCGTCAGATCTCGGAAGCAAAGCAGGGTCGACCCCGGTAAGTGTTTGGATGGGAGACCACCAAAGAAGCCCAAGGTTGCTACTCAGAAGCAGGCAACGGCACCTAAACACCTAACCACCAGCAGGCCTTGTGTGGCTCTGGACTCCGTTAGAAAGCAAAATGTAATAGTTTGAAAATTTAAAAAATAAATATATAATGCAAGTCACGGGAAGGCCCGTGGAGGGAGGAGAGCAGAGAGGGGGAAGGAGCAGTAAACCCAGGAAGTGGGTTTTGTACCATTTTTTGCTGCAAAGTTACATATTTGTTTGTTTTTTTCCTCCTTCGGCGCGAGAGCCAGAAGCTGGATTTTTTTTTTTAAAAAAGATGGTAATGGGGATTATCAGGATTATTCTCCGGGTTGGCAGAATACCTCCTTTGGAGCCATATGTTGCACACTGATGTCTACTTCAAGCACGAGGATCGGAAAGGATGGAAGTCGCAGTTGACCCCATGGGGTTTCCAAGCCAAGAGACTAACAGAGGTGGTTTGCCATTGCCTGCCTCTGCGTAGCAACCCTGGACTTTCTCAGTGGTCTCCCGTCCAAGTCCTAACCAGGGCCGACCCTGCTTAGCTTCTGAGATTTGATGGGATTGGAATATTTTGAGTCATCTAGGTCAGGGGAAAAAAGATATACAGAGGTAGTTTGCCATTGCCTGCCTCTGCAGAGCAAACCTGGAAAACCCTGGACTTCCTTGGTGGTCTCCCATCTAAGTACTAACTGGGGCCGACCCTGCGTAGCTTCCAAGATCTGATGAGATCAGGATAATCTAGGCCATCCATGTCAGGGCATGCCCAGGATTACACCCTTTTCATTACTGGAAAAGCACTGGTACCCCCTTATTTCATATTGTCATTCATTCATGGGGACTAGAGCCCCTGCTTTTATTAAAGAGGCAAATAGTGGGGAGAAATCCAACCTTTTCTGGACATCCTGTGACCCGTGAACACAAAAGACTAGGGACCATTATCCTTCATTGATTTTGAATAGGCCCCTGAGGATCCTAGTCTATGGCTGAGGAAGTTTCCAGCGTGGTGGTATGGTTAAGAGTGGAGGACTCTAATCTGGTGAACCGGGTTTGATTCCCAACTTCTCCACACGGGCGGCAGACTCTGATCTGGTGAACCGGGTTGGTTTCCCCTCTCCTCCACATGAAGCCAGCTGGGTGAACTTGGGTTAGTCACTGTTCTCTTCGAGCTCTCTCAGCCTCACCTACCTGACAGGGCGTCTGTTGTAGGGAGAGGAAGGGAAGGCGATTGTAAGCCGCTTTGAGACTCCTGAAAAGGTAGAGAAAGTCAGCGTATAAAAACCTACCTTCTTATTGCACTTATTGCAAATTATTCAAATGCTCCAACTTGTTTTGCGGCTTTTAATGTTAATGTGTTTTGTGGCAAGCAATTTTGAAGGGCCTGCTAGGACTGTAAGGTGGGGAGATTATACATACGGTATATCTTTCAAGAAGGAAGTGTAGGGAAGCAGGTGGAACTGACCACAACTGACAAGCCCCCCCCCCCGGTTCTACCCCCAGGAGGAAGCGGTTCGTGGCTCTCAAGGTGGTAAAGAGCGCTGTGCACTATACAGAGACGGCCGTGGATGAGATAAAGCTTCTGAAATGCGTGAGTTTTCCTGCCCTCCCTTCCCGCGGGTCAGCAGTTATTTTTCTGAGAAAAGTTGCTTAGGCTGATCTCTCCCTCTTTGAAAAATATTTGCAATGCTTCGTTCTTAAGAGCCCTCTCTGCCTGGGGAACCCATTGCCCTGACCCCTAAAACCCTTCATGTGTGGGAGCATGCTTGGGTTGATTGCAGGAGAACAAAACCTATTCTGTACATGCTCTGAAGCCCTCAGATTATTTCATGTGCTCCAACCTTAAGCCTTGGCATTAAAGACACATGAACACACGAAGCTGCCTTCTGCTGAATCAGACCCTTGGTCCATCAAAGTCAGTATTGTCTACTCAGACCGGCAGCGGCTCTCCAGGGTCTCAGGCGGAGATCTTTTCCCTCAATTACTGCCTGGTCCTTTTTACTGGAGATGCTGGGGATTGAACCTGGGACCTTCTGCATGCCAAGCAGGTGCTCTACAACTGAGCTACTGTGGTTCGGAGCGGTGGAGTCTGATTTGGAGAACCGGGTTTGATTCCCCACTCCTCAGCATGAGCAGCGGAGGTTAATCTGGTGAACTGGATTGGTTTCCCCACTCCTACACATGAAGCCAGCTGGGTGTCCTTGGGCTAGTCACAGTTCTCTTTGGAGCTCTCTCAGCCCCACCTACCTCACAGGGTGTCTGTTGTGGGAAGGGTAAGGGAAGGTGATTGTAAGCCAGTTTGATTCTTCCTTAAGAGGTAGAGAAAGTTGGCATAGAAAAACCAACTCTTCTTCTTCATCATCTTCTTCTTTCTTGTTCTTCTTCTACTACTACTACTACAATTCAACTATTTTTGAGCACATTTACTCTTGGGCTGTGATTGTATCATTGTTTTGATTTTGGTTGTATACTACATAGCAGATTTTTTTCATATGTACTGGATGTTTAGAATTATTTTGGTGATATTTGTTAGTAATCTGTTTTTTAGAATCAGAAGCATTCAGCATAAACCACAGACACATAGTTGTTATGTTAACTGAGTTTATTTTTAGATTATTTTGTGGTTGAGACATTCTTGGCTTCATGTGCTGTCCTGTTTGTGCTTCACCCGATTTTCAGCATTTTCTTTTTCTCCGACCAATTATCTCGCCACGGATGCCATTTCTCCTGACCTCTTGTGCTTTAAGGTTGGCAACTGGGAAAGGCAGTTTTGGTCTAGGGGCATGCAGCTGCTGAGCCCTGGACTGGGATGTTTGATTTCCTGATTTCTGTAGATCTCCTTCTCTCCCCTCCAGGTGCGGGACTCAGATCCCAGCGACCCCAAGCGTGAGAACATTGTCCAGCTAATCGATGACTTCAAGATCTCGGGGATCAATGGCGTCCGTATCCTTCCACAGGCAACCCCCACAAAATCACAGCTCCCTCTGTTCAAATGATAACTGGAATCACTGAAAAGGAGCTGACTCGGATGGCCGAGAGTTAATGTAGACTAGGGTACCACTGTGTGTGTGTGTGTTAAGTGCCATCAAGTTGCCTCCGACTCATGGCGACCCTGTGAATGAAAGTCCTCCAAAATGTCCTATCTTTGACAGCCCTGCTTAGATCCTGCAAATTGAGGGCTGCGGCTTCCTTTATTGAGTCGATCCATCTCTTGTTGGGTCTTCCTCTTTTCCTGCTGCCCTCAACTTTTCCTAGCATGACTTGTCTTTTCCAGTGACTCTTATTGTCTCATGATGTGACCAAAATATGATAGCCTCAGTTTAGTCATTTGAGCTTCTAGGGTCAGTTCAGGCGTGATTTGATCTCGAACCCACGGATTTGTTTTTTGGGCCGTCCACAGTGTCCGTAACACTCTCCTCCAACACCACATTTCAAAGGAATCTACCTTCTTCCTGTCAGCTTTCTTCACTGTCCAGCTTTCACACCCATACAAAGTAATAGGGAATACGATGGCATGAATTAATCTAATCTTGGTGGCCAGTGACACGTCCTTACACTTCAAAATCTTTTCTAGCTCCTTCATGGTTGCCCTTCCCAGTCTCAGTCTCTTTCTGATTTCTTACCACTGGTACCTACTGATGCTCTTAGAAGGTGGGCGGGGCTTTTGTTCACCTGAATTCCTGATCGGCTGTGCGGATTAAAGGGCCTCACTTCAAAAAAGGATGTGGACAGAATGGAACGGGAGGGGAGGATGCAGAGGGGAGCGACGAGGATGCTCAGGGGCCTGGAGACCAAGACCTGCGAGGAAAGGCTGAGGGATCTGAGAATGTTCAGTCTGGAAAACAGGGTTGTGGGGCAGGGGGGACACGATGGCTCAATTTAAGTCTTTGAAGGGCTGTCACTTCGAGGAGGGCAGGGAGCTGTTCCTGCTGGGTCCCTCCCTCACGATATCTCATTATGTATATGCAAGTATTCCAAAATACAGAAAGATCCGAAATACAGACCACCTCTGGTCCCAAACGGTCCCGGTAAGGGATACTCAACCTGTACCTTGGAAATCTTGTTAGGCTCAAAGGTGCTAACTGGACTCGAATCTTGCTCTTCTACTGCGCACTGCATTGGTGAGGCCGCACCTGGAGTATTGTGTGCAGTCCTGGAGGCCTCACTCCAAAAAGGATGTGGACAGAATCGGGCGGGTGCAGAGGAGAGCGACGAGGAGGATCAGGGGCCTGGAGGCCGAGCCCTACGAGGAAAGGCTGAGGGAGTTGGGAATGTTCAGTCTGGAGAAGAGGGGGTTGAGGGGGGACATGATGGCTCTCTTTAAGTATTTGAAGGGCTGTCACTTAGAGGAGGGCAGGGAGCTGTTCCTTTCGACAGCAGAGGATAGGACTTGCAATAATGGGTTTAAATTGCGGGCGGAAAGGTACCGGCTGGATATTAAGAATTTTTTTTTTACAGTAAGAGCTGTTCGACGAGTCAGCTACCTAGGGAGGTGGTGAGCTCCCCCTCTCTGGCAGTCTTTAAGCAGAGGCTGGGCAAGCATTTGTCAGGGGTGCTCTAGTCTAGGCTGATCCTGCATTGAGCAGGGGGTTGGACTAGATGGCCTCTATGGCCCCTTCCAACTCTAGGATTCTTCTGCAGACAAATATGGGGACCCACCTGAAACTATCTCCATTGCCTTTTTGAGAACTTTTACACTTTGGGAGGCCGAGCGTCCTGTTCAGCCATTCAAGCAGGAATTTGAGTCCTAGAAATAAATGGTGCAGAGGGGAGCAGGGGTGGGACCAGCTTTTTAACTTACTGGGAAAAGGTCCCAGCGTGCTACCGGCCATTGGGAGCAAGGGTACTATACCTGTGGCCATCTTCCTCGCAGCCCAAGGTGCGCAACCCCTGTGGCGCTGCCGGCACTTAAGGGGGGCTGCTTAGCTGATCTTCCCCCGGGACTGCTTGAAGGTCCCAGCTGGCTTCTGCAGAGGACGTGGTGAATGTCTTCTCATGATACTAGAATGTGGGGTCATCTGCTGAAGCTGGAGGGTGAGAGATTCAAAAGAGATAACAGGAAGTATTTCTTCGCACAGCACATAGTTAAATTGTGGAACTCCCTGCCCCAGGATATGGTGATGGCTGCCAACTTGGAAGGCTTTAAGAGGGGAGTGGACATGTTCATGGAGGTAAGGGCTATTCATGGCTATTAGTAAAAATGGATACTAGTCATGATGCATACCTGTTCTCTCCAGTCTCAGAGAAGCATGCCTATTATATCAGGTGCTGTGGAACACGGGCAGGACAATGCTGCTGCAGTCATCTTGTTTATGGGCTTCCGAGAGGCACCTGGTTGGCCCCTGTTGGATTTCATGGGCCTTGGTCTGATCCAGCATGGCCTTTCTTATGTCCTTACGTGCGAGGAATTGGGAGTGTGGCTTTGTCAGGTCATTCTCTCGGATTTTGGGGCCCGGCCTCTCCTTGACTCACCTCCCGGCCAGATGTCTGCATGGTCCTTGAGGTTTTAGGGCATCAGCTGTTGAAATGGATCATCAAATCCAACTACCAAGGGCTTCCTATCCCCTGCGTCAAGAGCATCCTACGCCAGGTAAAGGTGGATGTCACAGTAACTGTGTGTGTGTGTGTGTGTGTGTCAAGAGACAGACAGAGATTGATGGATATGTACAGCCTTCATACCCTTCTGACACTGCTCAGATTCAGCTACAATATTTTCTTCCCTCTTATTACCTCGGTTGTTGCAAGGGTAAACTAATCCCTCAGTGAACATCTGGAACTGAGCAGCAATCCGTATGAGGTAGAACGTGCAGTAGAATTCTTCCTAGACTGGTACTATTTCAGATTATTGCAGGGCGGGGGGGATCTCCCTGCATGTGGGAAAGCTAGCACACAAGGGAGGAAAGCTAGGGTAGAACTGTCCTCCCCAGCACACTCCTGTTCTGTTCTAGGGGAGTTGTTTCACAAAGAAGATCATTCACTGCCCCATCTGCGTTCTGAAAAGGTGTGGTTTCAGACCACGTGCTTTTCCCCCTTCATGTTCGAGTCACCTCTGAGATTGGGAAAACAGGGCAGTTGATATTCTGCCTTCTGAATCTGTGAGACCTGTGTGGGCTGGAAACTTGCCCCCTTTTTTTCTCATTACGTTTGCTTGAAATGCCAGTCAAGGATTCTAGAACGCACGTTTTGGAATTGGGTGCCAGATTCTGTGGGGAAATGTTAGTCACAGCTCTCTCAGCCCCATCTACCTCACAGGGTGTCTGTGCTGGGGAGGGGAAGGGAAGGTGATTGTAAGCCGGTTTGATTCCTCCTTAAGTGGTAGAGAAAGTCAGCATGTAAAAACCGACTCTTCTTCTTTTTCTTCTGCGTCTCCCTCCCCAGGTACTGCAGGGCCTCGACTACCTCCACACCAAGTGCAAAATAATCCACACAGACATAAAGCCAGAGAACATCCTGCTGTGTGTGGATGAGGGTTACGTGCGGCGCCTGGCGGCTGAGGCAACTGTCTGGCAACAGGCCGGGGGGCCTCCCCCCTCGGGCTCTGCAGGTAAATGATTGCATCCCCCTTCCATGCTCTTGAATCCTGGTAGGGGCGTCCCTGTCCACACTGGCTGGAGAAGGCAGGGAGAGAGGCTAGGGACTAGGTCTGCCTAACCTGCTTCTTGGAGAGGGGGGCTGTGGCTCAAAGGTAGAGCATCTGCTTGGCATGCAGAAGGTCCCTGGTTCAATCCCCGGCATCTCCAGTTAAAGGGACCAGGTAAGCAGGTGATGTGAAGGACCTCTACTTAAGAAGAGTTAGCACAGGGGCACAGGACTGCAAGCTGCAGCTTGCGCAACCGTAACACGAATTTGCAGTGCAGCAGCATGAGGGGCAGGGGTCGTGGCTCAGTGGAAGAGCCTCTGCTTAGCAAGCAGAAGGTCCCAGGTTCAGTCCCCGGCATCTCCTGTTAAAAGGATCAGATAATAGGTGATGTGAAAGACCTCTGCCTGAGACCCTTGAGAGCCACTGCCAGTCTGAGTAGACGATACTGAATTTAACGGACCAAGGGTCTGATTCGGTATAAGGCTTCTTCCTGTGTGTGGGGTGTGTGTGTGTGTGGCTGTGTCTCAGTGGCAGAACATCTGCTTGATACGCAGAAGGTCCCAGGTTCAATTCCTGGCATCTCCACTTAAAGGGACTAGGCAAGTAGGTGATGTGAAAGACCTCTACATGAGACCCTGGAGAGCTGCTGCCAGTCTGAGTAGACAATACTGACCCTGATGGTCTGATTCAGTATAAAACAGCTTCATACGCATTCAATATTAAGTACCCAGTGAATTCTTGGAAGACACGAATGAACAGAGTGGGTAGCCTCCCTGACCTCATCAGGTAGGCCGTTCCGTAAAGCGGAGGCAACCGACACTTAGAAACGCAGTGTGTTTTGAAATGAAAGTAGAGGTTCCCAGAATGCGCCCATGTCGAGCTGTAGAGAGCTCACCTTCCCTGCTTGAGGCTTTATGGAAGACGGCATTGATGGATGAACTAGATTCAAGTCCAGTCGCACCTTTGGGGCTGGCAAGGTTTTCAGGGTGGCGCAGAGTGGTAAGCTGCAGTACTGCAGTCCAAGGTCTGCTCATGACCTGAGTTCGATCCCGACAGAAGTCAGTTTCAGGTCGCCGGCTCGAGGTCAACTCAGCCTTCCATCCTTCCGAGGTCGGTGAAATTGGGTACCCAGCTTGCTGGGGGTAAAGGGAAGATGGCTGGGGAAGGCACTGGCAAACCACCCCGCAAACAAAGTCTGCCTAGTAAACGTCAGGATGTGGCGTCACCCCATGGGTCAGGAATGACCCGGTGCTTGCACAGAGGACTACCTTTACCTTTTACCTGTAAGCTTTTGAGAGCATGGCGTGGTTAAGAGCTGTGGTTTGGAACAGTGGAGTCTGATTTGATAAACTGGGTTTGATTCCCCACTCCTCCACATGAGCAGCAGACTCCAATCTGGTGAACTGGATTTGTTTCCCGACTCCTACTCGCGAAGCCAGCTGGGTGACCTTGGGCTAGTCACAGCTCTCTTTGAGCTCTCTCAGCCCCACCTACCTCACAGGGTGTCTGTTGTGGGGAGGGAAAGGGAAGGTGACTGTAAGCCAGGTTGATTCTTCCTTAAGTGGTAGAGAAAGTCGGCAGATAAAAACCAACTCCTCTTCTTCTTCAAAAGCTCCCAGTGTCAGGCTCTCAAAAGCTTATTCCCTGAAAATTTTATTGATCTCTATGCTGCTGCTGGACTCTTCTACCTCCGACCAGCAACCTCTAAAGCAGGCATTAAAGGACATAGCAAGTGCCGCTTAGCGCCAAGTCAAAGCCCCAGGTTCTGTAGCCCAGCAAAGAGTTGTGGGACCACAGCATGGTTGGAAGAAGGCACAAAAAAGTTCAAGCAGTCGTGTCCGGTCGGTTCCTTGAGAACACCACAGACGCCACCTTTAGTCATGTGACAAAAGAAAAAGGGAGAAAAATTACAAATTAAACAATAAATTCAACATTGCTTGTTCTACATCAAACAGTCCAGATTTGTAGAGGCACAACTGGGATGCGGGGTCAATTTCTGGCTTCCTTCCCTGGCAAATGTTGGTTTTGGGGGGTGCAGACATGCCTCGTTTTATTGCACTTTGCTTGATTGCTTTTTGCAGATGTTGCATTTTCGAGCAGTTTTATCGGCTCCATTTCCCCAACAGCGTGTGCTCACTTCGGGTCTCTGTGCCACACGTTGGTAACTCTCGCAATATTTCAAACTCTTTCATTATTGCAGTATTTTTTTAAAGGCACTGTGCTATCGCACACTTAAGCAGAGGTTCCCAAAACTGCGCTCGAAGGAGCGTTCGGTGCTCCGCAAAGCATCTCCCAGTGCTCCGTAAAGAGATTGGAAAGAAAAATACCACTGTTGTTCGGTTTAGTACATAGGTGCGAGGTGAAAATTAGTGCTCCGTGACAAATTTCTCTCCTGAAAAGTGCTGCGTGACGCAAAAGGTTTGGGAAACTCTGGACTACAGTATAGTGTAAACAGAACTTTTATATGCATTGGGAAACAAAAATAAATTGTGTTACTCTCTTTATTGCAATATTCACTTTATTGCGGCGGTGTGGAGCCGAACCTGCAATATCTCCGAGGTATGCTTGTATAGCCCATGGCTTCTTAAACATTTTCCACTTGTGACCCCTTTTCGCCCGAGAAATTTTTACGCAACCCCGGGTATATAGGTATCTAAAATAGGTATACAAATCTAACGTTTACTGATAATAAATCATAAAGAAATTTATTTTAAAACAGTTGTCGGTATACATCTCATTTTACCATTTGCTGTTGCCAACTTTTTCGTGACCCCCACATTTAGTTACGACCCACAGTTTAAGAAGCTTTGGTCTAGCCTACCCGTACCCGGAAGCCTGGACTCCCGGATTTTGTCCTTCACTGGCCCCAGCTCGTTCACGACCACTGTTTGGATTTCCTGGCTCTCTGATTCTGGGAATCATTTCCGTCTCTTTCTCCCCTCCCTCTTCTCTCCCTGCTTCACCCGTGCACCTCTTCTCCCCAGTCAGCTCTGCACCCCAGGAGATCGTGGTAAGTCCTTTTGTGGGGGGGCAGAACATTATGGTGGGGGTCGGGAGGTCGGATGGAGTTTTCAACGGCCCGTTTCTGAGCTCGCTTGCCTCTCTGATGCTGGCTGATGCGTCCTGTTAAGTCCCCCAGGTTGCGTCCAAGACCCCTGCTGGGGGGGTGGGGGGCTAAAGAATTAAAGAACCAGGGTTCCACAACAGGATGCCTGTGGATACCATGGTGCCTCTCACTCCTCTTTCCCAGGCCATTTATGCTTGGTAATTAGCAGCGCGTTCCAGGCTGAAGTTCACGCTGAACCATCATTTAGGAAGTGACTGCCTGCTTCGTATTTCTTAAGAGCCCCTTTAACGCGACCTTTTGTGTGTGCTCCGCCCCCGCCTCGGAGCATCCCCTCAAGGAAGCATGCAAAACCACAGCCGCGCATTAAACAGCGGTGGGCTAATGGAAGGAACGAAGGAGCAGGCGAGAGGGGGGTGGGGGTGGAACGTCTCCTCTTGCATCTGGACTGTGAATAGGCATTTTAAAGGTCGCATTCAAAAAGCTTTGAGCGAGTATCAAAATTGACCATGCATAAATGGGCCCCAGTGTATTGTTCACATTACCCCTTTTCTTCCCTGCACTTGGACTTTCTCTTGGGAGTGGGGGTCTGTGACTCCGCCTCCTCTGGCAGCCATTTTGTGGCCGTGCCCGCCACCCTGTGTACAAATATCAAAGGTGCCCACAGGCTCAAAAAGGTTGGGGAGCTCCACGCTAAATACTGTTCTGCAGCCCCCCAAGAGGGCAAGTAATGACCCCCTGGGGCTATTTGGGGGGGGGGAACGTCAGTGTTTCAGTGTGAGCACTGCTGTAATATGACTCCGACGACTTGGACTCCCAAATCCCCCACCGCACATATGGAGAGTTATATCACCTAGTTCAGCGCCTAGGGACTAGGGTTGCCAACCTCCAGGTCCCGAGAATTCAAAACGCAAAGCGCAAGTAAAAGCACACCAGAATAAGGCAATTAAATATCACAACTGGATTATGCAGATAGAAAATATATTCTGAGGCAAGAACCTCAAACGGACAACCGCAGTTGATAAGAGAAAGGGACAAGGTCCCAAAAGTACAATAAATAAGGAACGCAAAGCGTAGGAAATACAAAGGCGTTAAAACGCTCGCAAATCATAAAAGTCCATTCATGGAACAATAAGCAACGGAACAAGAATATAGCGCAATGGGCTTCCGGTAAATTCCCATTTCATGGATATTTTTTCAAGCTGTAAATTCTTCCGTGTGCTTGTAGCTTCATTCAGAAGTTAAAGGCATGTACCTTCCTAGTATGTATGGACGGCTGGATAAGACGAGCAGCCTCCTTTTGATTACTAACTTCCAGGTCCCAGCTGGAGATCTCCTGCTATACAACCGCTCTCCAGCCAATAAGAGATCAGTTCACCTAGCGAAATGGCAATCGGACTCTATGGTGTTGAAGTCCCTCCCCAAACACCGCCCTCCTGAGGCTCCACCCTAAAAACGTCCCACCGGTGGCGAAGAGGGACCCGGCAACCCCACTAGGGACCCATGTCTTATCCTCCTCTCAACTGATACTAGTAGTCGGGTACCTTACAAAAAGGTGCGCTGGCCGTGGCTCAGTGGTAGGTAGGGTTGGCAGCTCTGGGTTGGGAAATACCTGGAGATTTGGGGGATGGAGCCTGAGGGGGGTGGATTTTGGGAAGGAGAGGGACCTCAGCAGGGTGTAATGTCATAGAATCCACCCTCCAAAGCAGCCATTCCCTCCAGGGGAACTGATCGCTGTGGTCTGAGGACCAGTTGTAATAGTGGGAGATCTCCAGGTGCCACCAGGAGGTTGGCGGCCCTAGTGGTAGAGTATCTGCCATGCAGAAGGTCCCAGGTTCAATCCCCAATTTAGAGAAAAGAATCCAAGTGCAGATGGGATGAAAGACTTCTACCCAAGGTCATGGAGAGTTGCTTGCCAGTCTGAGCAGACAGCCCTGGCCTTGATGGACCAATGGCTTGATCCAGTACAAGAAGAAGAGTTGGTTTTTATACCCCGCTCCTCTCTACCTTTAAGGAGTCTCAGCTTACAATCGCCTTCCCTTCCTCTCCCCACAGAGGCACCTTGTGCGGTAGGTGGGGCTGAGAGACGAAACAAAGAATTGAAGCTGAGAGAGTTCAGAGAGAAGTAGGACTGGCCCAACGTTCCCCAGCAGGCTTCATGTGGAGGAGCGGGGAATCAAACCCAGTTCTCCAGATGAGAGTTCGCTGCTCTTATCACTAAACCCCACGCTGGCTCTCATTCGCACACCACGACGGTACATCTGCAGCCTGTGAAATATACAACTCTCAGTTATAAAGAATTGGCCAAAAAAGGGCACTGAATCACCCTAAGGAAACAGTTATTCACCTAGGGATGGATGTCTGCTAGTCTAACTTAGATATTGTTAGCTTATTTAGCTCAGCAATTTAAAAGATGGGTTATCAGGATTGTACTGGCCCGTTCAGTTCTGCTTTCCAGTGGGCAGAACCCGTATTTCCGTGGCTGTTAAGAACATAAGGAAAGCCCTGCTGGATCAGACCAAGGTCCATCAAGTCCAGCAGTCTGTTCCCACAGGGGCCAACCAGGTGCCTCTAGGAAGCCCACAAGCAAGACGACTGCAGCAGCATTATCCTGCCTGTGTTCCACAGCACCTAATATAATAGGCAAGCTCCTGTGATCCTGGAGAGAATAGGGATGCATCATGACTAGTATCCATTTGAACTAGTAGCCATGATAGCCCCATCCTCCATAAGAACATAAGGAAAGCCCTGCTGGATCAGACCAAGGGCCATCAAGGCCAGCAGTCTGTTCATTCAGTGGACAACCAGGTGCCTCTAGGAAGCCCCCAAGCAAGACGACCTCAGCAGCACCATCCTGCCTGCGTTCCACAGCACCTAAGATAGTAGGCACGCTCCTCTGCTCCTGTTCTTCTCAGCCTGTCCACCGCTTCCTTACACCATCCTTGAAGAACCCATTGGGCTGGCTGAAAGTACCAACTGACACCTCTGGAAAACCTGTTCAGAAGCGGTGTCTCCGAAGTGGGATTTGTGCATTGTGACATGCAGGGGCCTCCACTTAGCAGTGCCCTTGATCAAGCAATGAGCGCACATGTGACCTGGGGGGGGGTTGTATACGTGTTGCCATTTGGGGGCTGGGCCCAGTTCAGGCTATAGCCGTGTTGGCGAACCTATGGCACGCGTGCCAAGTCCGGCACGTCGAGCCCTCTCTGTGGGCACGTGCAGGGGCGGTGGGGGCTTTGAAGGGAGCGCGGAGCCCTTCAAAGCCCCCCCCCCTTCCCTGGACTCCCCGCCACCACCCCCTTGCCGAGCTGGAAGGAAACCTCAGTATTCAGGTTAAATTGCCGTGTTGGCACTTTGCGATAAATAAGTGGGTTTTGGGTTGCAGTTTGGGCACTCGGTCTCTAAAAGGTTCGCCATCACTGGGCTATAGCCTGCCTTTCCTCACTAGTTTGAGTTTGCACCTCCATCTGTACACAGGCCCAGTCTCACAGTGGTACACACAGATGCAGACATGCGCTCCTCATCTCTGTTTTTCGACGCGCCCCTTTTTGTGCACCCACGTAGTTTTGCTTACCCGAGCGCCCCACAATAGCACATTGTGCGTCACGTCAGCATAGCGCATCCCTACTGGAGACTGGGAGGTTCTAAGAAGTGGGGGTGACGCAGTCAGCGATCCACGCATGCCCCGAGGAAACGCCTCTCGCAGTCAGAAGGAGTTACGCAATTGGAACGAAACAACGCTGTTGTTCTGTGCAACTGTTTTGAAGGGTTGGTGTTTCCACATTTCTTGAAGTGGGTTTTGTCACGCCCGGAATCAGCCCGGCCTCTTGTGCAGCAGAGAGCCAAGTGAAGCAAAAGCAGAACCTCAGACTAAGGGAAGACATGATAGAGGTCCATAAAATTATGCATGGTACAGAGAGCGGACAGGGAGAGGCTTTTCTCCCTCTCTCATCATACTAGAATGTGGGGTCATCTGCTGAAGCTGGAGGGCGAGAGATTCAAAACAGATAAAAGTATTTCCTCACACAACACATAGTTCAGTTGTGGAACTCCCTGCCCCAGGATGCGGTGATGGCTGCCAACTTGGGAGGCTTGAAGAGGGGAGTGGACATGTTCATGGAGGAGAGGGCTGTTCATGGCTACTAGTCCAAATGGATACTAGTCATGATGCACACCTATTCTCTCCAGGATCAAAGGAGCCTGCCTATTATATTAGGTGCTGTGATACATGGGCAAGATAATGCTGCTGCAGTCGTCTTGCTTGTGGGCTTCCTGGATGCACCTGGTTGGCCCCTGTGTGAACAGACTGCTGGACTTGATGGGCCTTGGTCTCATCCAGCAGGACCTTTCTTATGGAGGATGGGGCTATCCATAGCTACTAGTCCAAATGGATACTGGTCATGATGCTTACCTATTCTCTCCAGGATCAGAGTAGCATGCTTTATTATATGAGGTGCTGTGGAACACAGGCAGGACAATGCTGCTGCAGTTGCCTTGTTTGTGGGCTTCCTAGAGGCACCCTGGTTGGCCCCTGTGTGGACAGACTGCTGGACTTGATGGGCCTTGGACTGATCCAGCAGGGCCTTTTTGTTCTTAGGATCAGAGGAGCATGCCTATTATTTTGGGTGCAGTGGAACACAGGCAGGATGCTTCTGCTGCTGTTGTCTTGCTTGTGGGCTTCCCAGAGGCACCTGGTTGGCCACTGTGTGAACAGACTGCTGGACTTGATGGCCCTTTCTCTGATCCAGCAGGGCCTTTCTTATGTTCTTATGACTAGTGAGAAAATCTCATCTGCTGTGGGTAACCAACAGGTTTTTGCCACGGGAAATGAGGAATTTCTCCGCTGGCATGGCGGCTGTGAGCGATCTGCACCAGGCTTCTTGGCAGCTTCAGACGTTGAGCCCCGAAATCTGGTTCATAGCCTTGCTCCCAGGGCCCAAACTTCCCGGCCACACCGAGAGTTGTTTTGCACGCAGGGCCACCCACAGGGTTTGGACCAACTACAAGCTTCCCGAGGAAACCTCGCGGATGACGGGTGGCAAGCAACTTGGCAGGCGTGTGGGCGCCTGTGAAGTTTGGCTCCCTGGCAGCAGCTATGAGGGTGGGATCACGTATGAGCGATTCTCACATGGTAGTGAGTGAGGCAAGAGGCGTGCTTTGTTCTCTGCTAAGCAATGAGAATAGAACAGGGCTCCAGAGGGGCTATGGTTCAGTTTGTAGAACATCTGCTTGGCAGGCAGAAGGTCCCAGGTTCAATCCCCGGCATCCCCAGTTAAAGGGACTAGGCGAGTAGGTGATGTGAAAGACCCCTGCCTGAGACCCTGGAGAGCCACTGCCGGTCAGAGTAGACAATACTGACTTTGATGGACCAAGGATCTGATTCGGTATAAGGCAGCTTCATGTGTTCAGTCTGGCGTGGAGTTTGATTCCCCACTCCTCCACGTGAGCAGCAGACTCTTAATTTGGAGAACTGGGTTCAATTCCCCCCTCCTCCACATGAAGAAGAGGAGTTGGTTTTTATATGCCAACTTTCTCTGCCACTTAAGGCAGAATCAAACTGACTTACAATCACCTTCCCCTCCCCACAACAGACACCCTGGGAGGTAGGTGGGGCTGAGAGAGCATGACTTCCCCAAGGTCACCCAGCTGGCTTCGTGTGTAGGAGTGGGGAAACCAACCCAGTTCACCAGATTAGCCTCCGCCATGTCCTCATGTGGAGGAGTGGGGGAATCAAACCCGGTTCTCCAGATCAGACTCCACCACTCCAGACCACCGCTCTTAACCACTACACCATGTTGGCTCCCAAGCCAGCAGGATGACCTTGGTCTAGTCACAATTCTCTCCGAACTCTCTCAGCCCCATCTACCTCACAAGGTGTCTGTTGTGGGGAGAGGAAGGGAAGGAGATTGTAAGCCGGTTTGATGCTCCTTAAAAGACAGAGAAAGTCAGCATATAAAACCCAACTCTTCTTCTTTGAGGCTGTGGGCACCTTTGGAATTCTGAAAGGGGTTGTAAGTGCGACCCCAAAATAGCTGCCACAGGAAGCAGAGCCAAACCACATACCTCCCTCCTTTCACCTCCAGGGAAGAATAAAATCCTGAAAGGGAAACGGAACCACACACTGGCTGAGAAAAGCCCACTTGCTTACCAGTCCTCCTGACCTTTCAGTGGAAAACCCTTTCATTTGAATGATTGCAGCCGATAACAAGTCCTGATTTACAAGTCCTGCCAATAACAGGTCCTGATCTTAATCATAAGAACATAAGAAAGGCCCTGCTGGATCAGACCCAGGCCCATCAAGTCCAGCAGTCTGTTCATACGGGGGCCAACCAGGTGCCTCTAGGAAGCCCCCAAACAAGACTTCAGCAGCATTAGCCTGCCTGCGTTCCACAGCACCTAATAGGCATGCTCCTCTGATCCTGGAGAGAATAGGTATGCATCAAGGCTAGTACCCATTTGGACTAGTAGCCATGGATAGCCCCATCCTCCATAAGAACATAAAAAAGGCCCTGCTGGATGAGACCAAGGCCCATCAAGTCCAGCAGTCTGCTCACACAGTGGCCAACTGGGTGCCCCTCGAAAGCCCACAAACAAGACGACTGCAGCAGCACCGTCCTGCCTGCGTTCCACAGCCCCTAATATAATAAGCATGCTCCTCTGAGACTGGAGAGAATAGGTGTGCGTCATGATTAGTAGCCATGAATAGCCCTCTCCTCCCTGAACATGTCCACTCCCCTCTTAAAGCCATCCAAGTTGGCAGCCATCACCACATCCTAAGGCAGGGAGTTCCACAATTTAACTATGCGTTGGGTAAAGAAATATTTCCTTTTATCTGTTTTGATTATCTGTGTCACCCACTGTTTGAAAAACCTACATAAGAACATAAGAAAGGCCCTGCTGGATCAGACCCAGGCCCGTCCAGTCCAGCAGTCTGTTGGACTGACTTCCGGTAGAGAGCTGATCCCAGCAAGATGTCCCTTGAGACCGCTCGAGGGAACCAAGAGATGTTCTGAACCGGGGCCCCCCATAAAAGCCCCGACTCCGATCCTAAATAGTGGGCTTGCCGGCATGCTCCCTTTGCCCTTCCCACGCGCCTCTGGAGGCAAGGCTGTGTGACGTGGGCTGGGGTCTTCTCCCGCCTCCCAGAACGGGAAGATGTCCAAGAACAAGCGGAAGAAGTTGAAGCGGAAGCAGAAACGGCAGAGCCAGCTCCTGGCCGAACGGCTCCAGGACCTGCAGAAGCTGGAGGACCTGGCCGCGGGGGACGCGAGTGAATCCATAGTAGCCCAAGGTGAGCATGTTGGGTGAGGGAGGGAGCCCCCGCCAACATCCCCGCTCCAAGCACAGGTTCTCACCCCTCTTTCTGCAGCTTAAAAAATGGGCTTCAGTTGCCTCCAACTTGTATCTGTTTTTATTTTATGGTACCTGTTCCCTGGGCTGGCATGCATGCAGGCCTTGGATGTTACCCATACAGACTTGCTGGATCTATCATGTGTGTGTGTGTGTGTGTGTGTGTGTGTGTGGTTAAGACTGGTGGTTTGGAGCAGCGGACTCTAATCTGGGGAACCGGGTTTGATTCCCCGCTCCTCCACATGAGCGGCGGAGGCTAATCTGGTGAACCGGGCTGGTTTCCCCACTCCTCCACGGGAACTAGCTGGGTGACCTTGGGCAAGTCACCGCTCTCTCAGAATTCTGTCAGCCCCACCTACCTCACTGTTGTGGGGAGGGGAAGGGAAGGGGATCGTAGGCCAGTTTGATTCTTCCTTAAGTGGAAGAGAAAGTCGGCATATAAAAACCAAGTCGTCGTCGTCTTTCTATGTATGTGTGTTTATATTTATTTGTTATTTTTTTTCTCATTCCATCATTCCGCCAAGGGAAATCAGGACAGAATAGGTGGTTCTGCTTAGGCAAACTGATAGCACTGCCAAGAGAGTTGTGATTCATTCCAACATAGCAATATACACTGATGTAACACAGGCCCCCTGTATGTCTCGCAGCTGCTGTTCATAGCTGGCTATTTGAAATAAATAGACCCTTGTACCCTAACTCTTTGAATTGGGTATTTCTTGGGGGTTGGGGGTGGGGTTGGGCATAATTCCTAATACAATACAACTTTTATGGAAGAAGTCAAGGAAACCGCTGAGCTCACAAAAAGGCAAATGTGCCCAGAGAAATCCACGCCAGGCGGTGTTGCACAGTGGTTAGCTGGCTGCGCTAACATCTGGGTTCAAATCCCCGCTCGTCCGTAAAGCTTGTCTTTAACAAATCCAGCCAGTCACTTTTCCAGCGTGGTGTGGTGGTTAAGAGCGGAGGTTTGGAGTGGTGGATTCTGATCTGGAGAACTGGGTTCGATTCCCTACTCCTCCACATGAGCTGCGGTGGCTAAACTGGTGAAGTGGATTTGTTTCCCCACTCCTACACACAAAGCCAGCTGGGCAACCTTGGGCTAATCACAGCTCTCTCAGCCCCACCTACCTCACAGGGTGTCTGTTGTGGGGAGGGGAAGAGAAGGTGATTGTAAGCTGGTTTGAGTCTCCCTTAAGTGGTAGAGAAAGTCAGCATATAAAAACTTACTCTTCTTCTTCTTAGCCTATTCTACTTCGCATGGTTGTTGTGAGGATAAAACGGAGAAGAGGGAAAGGGAGGGGAGAATGCTGCGCTTTCTTTAATTGCAGATACCTAACTGCAGTACACACAGACCCCCACACAGAACAGGTGGTTCTCCCCTCCCTTTCCCCTTCTCCATTGTATCCTCACAACGACCGTGCAGAGAAGGACAGGCTAAGACAAAGCGACACACACCCCCGGATTTGTCAAAGACAGGCTTCACAGCTCAGTGGGGATTTGAACCCAGATATCAGCGCAGCCCGCTAACCACTGCAACACCGCCTGGCGTGGATTTTTCTGGGGACATTTGCCTTTCGGTGAGCTCGGCAGTTTCCTTGAGTTGTACCATAAAAGTTGCATTGTATTAGGAACACTGCCCAACCGCCCCGTTCCCCCAAGAAACACTCTATTCAAAGAGTTAGGGTACAAGAGTCTATTTATTACAAATACCCAGCTATGAACGGCAGCTGTGAGACATACAGGGGCCTGTGTTACATCAGTGTATATTGCAATTTTGGAATGAATCTTGGCGGTGCTATCAGCTTGCCTAAGCAGGACGTCACGCTTTCTTTAACCACAAATACCTAACTGCAACGCACACCGCCCCCCCCCCACATTTTCAAACTGCAAAACGTCCCCTGAGACATTCAGTCTACTGACATTAGTAACATACTTGGGATTTTTTTTAAATGTCTAGGCTTATCTCTCACAGAGGTGGAAAACTGGGTTTGTTCCTCTGCATATTGCCCTCATATAGAAAAGATTCCCTGATAAGTAGGAAACTTCTATGGCACTGAGAATAGTTCTCATCTAGACTCTTGGCTGTTGTGATTATTTGCTGGATGCAGATTTGCTATATGCAGATTTTTTTTTAATGTGGATATGGAGTATTTGATTATGGGAGAGCCCCACCAGTGGGGTAAAAAGGTACCCAAGCACCGATACCCAAGCACTGACGACAGCTAGATTCGAGTCTAGCAACAGCTAGATTCGAACAGGGGTATCAAACGTAAGGCCTGTGGGACGGATCCGGCCCCTTGAGAGCTCTTATCTGGCCCGCCATTCTCGATCTGGGCTGGCGAGGCATGGCCCGGCCCGACCAAGTGACAGTGATGTCATATCCAGCCCTCGTAACAATGGAGTTTGACACCCCTGCCTTGGAGACCAACAGGAATTTGAGGGTACAAGCTAAGAGACCCACAGGAATTTGGGATTGCAGCCAGCGTGGTGTAGTGGTTAAGAGCGGTGGTTTGGAGCGGTGCAGTCTGATCTGGAGAATTGGGTTTGATTCCCCACTCTTCCACGTGAGCGGCGGAGGCTAATCTGGTGAACCAGGTTGGTTTCCCCACCCCTACACATGAAGCCCTGGCTCCCTACACCATGCTGGCCCCCTCTGTTGTGATGTTTCTAACATGCTAGATACTTCCAGGAAGATATTTACTGGGGGACCCTTCAAAAGTGGTACAGCCCCACCTGCAGTTTGAAGCGGTGCAGTCTCTGTTGCCATTTTAGCATTCTACCACCTACAAGTACTATTCTATTATTCCTTTTCAGCTGCCGCACACATCCGTGGCTGAGTTAGGAAACTCTGCAGGGCTGTCTTTCCTTCCAAGCTCCCATGACCCACAGGTCTTGAGCAGTTAATGGGGTTTTTTTTTGTTCTGTTATTTTTTTCTATTTCTTTAAGGAAAATATGGTGGAGAGAGACTTGGCCACTGCCAGTGTTATACTCGGATCTCTATCCACCAGCAAAAAGGGGACTGTTTTATCATAATACGGTGGCAGGTAATTTGGTTAAAATAGGGGTGATCCATGGGTCACGGAGTTTGAAATGGGGGCACTCCAGCATTTTATGAGAAAGTGTGTCATAATAACATAAGAAAGGCCCTGCTGGATCAGACCAAGGCCCATCAAGTCCAGCAGTCTGTTCACACAGGGGCCAACCAGGTGCCTCTAGGAAGCCCACAAGCAAGACGGCGGCAGCAGCGTTATCCTGCCTGTGGTCCACAGCACCTAATGTAATAGACATGCTCCTCTTATACTAGAGAGAATTGGTATGCAGCATGACTAGTATCCATTTTAACTAGCAGCCATGAATACCCCTCTCCTCCATGAACATGTCTACTCCCCTCTTAAAGCCTTCCAAGTTGGCAGCCATCACCACATCCTGGGGCAGGGAGTTCCACAATTTAACTATGCGTTGTGTGAAAAAATACTTAGTGTCAGTTTTCTTCGTATTACATGAGCAAAGTCTTTCGGGGTAGGGTAAATGTCCAAATCTTCCATTTAGCACCGCTGAACGCGCGTGCATGAAGGCTCTTCAGAAACCCGGGACTGTTTTTTTATTATTAATATTATTATAATTTTTTATTTTATATAATGGGATAAAGAAACAGAAAAGGGTTAAAAAAGAAGAAGACAAACATGTCTGTGACCAAGCGTTAACAAAGTAATATGTTTATACATCAGCTTCAATCTCACCCTTAAAATTCTTAAACTGTGTCTTAATAGTGCCCTATAATGAAACCCGGGACTGTTAAATTACTGAAATATGGTAGAGTTCGCAGAGGAGGATGGATTCCTAAGAACTGAGTAGAGCATACACTTTGAGCAGATATTTTGGAGCTGGAATAATCCTGTCTTTTTTGTATAGCTCTTAATAATTGATATAGAAACAGGGCTCTCGTCTTCTCTGTAGACCTCAGCGACGGCGCTCCGGTCTCCGTGGCGGGAGGAGCGGAGCCCACGGGAGGGTCCTTAGCCTGCAGCCCCCAGAGCCTGACCTCCTCCTCCGGCTTCTACACGCACAACGCCTACGACAGCTGCAATGGGCACTCTCCACCGGGCGCCGCCAGCCGCCACTTCAGCCCCGATTCGACAACTTCGGGTTTCTCAGGATCCCTCTTCTCTGGCTCGGCCATGTCGGGGGTTTCGAACCAGCGGGAGCGCGGAGGGCTGCTCTCCCCCAGCAGTGAGTATCCACGACGCCCGGGCCCAGGAGGAGGTGGTAGAGGAGAGGGTTACTCTGCTCTGGTTAGACCTCACCTAGAGTACTGTGTTCAATTTTGGGCACCGGAACTCAAGAAGGATGTAGACAAGCTGGAACGGGTCCAGAGGAGGGCAACAAAGATGGTGAGGGGTCTGGAGACCAAGTCCTATAAGGAAAGGTTGAAGGAGCTGGGTATGTTTAGCCTGGAGAGGAGAAGACTGAGAGGGGAGATGATAACCATCTTCAAGTACTTGAAGGGCTGTCATATAGAGGAGGGTGCCGAGTTGTTTTCTGTGGCCCCAGAAGGTCGGACCAGAACCAACGGGTTGAAATTAAATCAAGAGTTTCCATTGAGACATCAGGAAGAATTTTCTAACAGAGCAGTTCCTCAATGGAACAGGCTTCCTCGGGAAGTGGTGAGCTCTCCTTCCCTGGAGGTTTTAAAACAGAGGTTGGATGGCCATCTGTCAGCAATGCTGATTCTATGACCTTAGGCAGATCATGAGAAGGAGGGCATCTTGGACATCTTCTGGGCAGGGAGTAGGGGTCACTGGGGATGTGGGAGGGAGATAGTTATGAATTTCCTGCATTGTGCAGAGGGTTGGACTAGATGACCTTGGTAGTCCCAATTCTATGGTTCTATAATCCCCTTAAAAGTGGTGATAAATCCTTTCCTTCCGTCTTGGTGCGTGCAGTTGGCATCTCCCGTTAGTGGTGAGTTCCATATGTGAGGCAGCAGAATTCTCTGCCCCCAACAGTGGCCGATTGGGAAGAAAGGAGGGCAGAGCAGTAAATCAAGCAGAGATGCGGCAGGTAGCCTCTCTCAAGGAGTACTCTGCGTTTACAGGGGGACATCAATTTCTTAATTTGTTTCTGGGCAGCAATTGGGTTAATAATTGTCCTAGTGGTTAATTGGGGAGGGGGTTGGGCACTCCCTGGCGCCCCTGTAATTTGAAAGCAGGCTTCCAGACTTTTTGCTTCAGGAGCTGAGCATGGAGCTGGTACCTGGATGGCCATTTCTCAATTATTATTATTTTTTAAAGCCCACTACCCCTTTTCTTTTTCAGCATCTGCTTTCGGAACCTCCGGGTTCCTGGCGAATCCCTTGGACCCCCAAAACGCAGAGAAGATCCGAGTGAAGATAGCAGATCTGGGCAACGCCTGCTGGGTGGTGAGTCCAATATTGGGACACGCGTTCCTTCCCTGTGCGCACCTCCCAAAGGGGCCAGCCGTGAGATCTTAGAATCCTAGAGTTGGAAGGGGCCATAGAGGCCATCTAGTCCAACCCCCTGCTCAACGCAGGATCAGCCTAGAGCATCCCTGACTAGTATTGGCCGGCCCAAGGTCATCCAGCAGACTTTTATGGCAGAGTGGGGATTCAAACCTGGGTCTCCCAGATCCTTACGGGAGAATCGAACCGGCTTACGATCATCTTCCCTGGCTGTCATGGGCGTTTGCTGAGGTGAGGTGATGCAGGGGAATAACAGGTGCTGATTCTCCTCTGCAAGTGTCCGTTTGTCTCCTGCCTGTGTTTCCCTCCTAGGACATTATTATTACACTTTTAAATGGGGCGTTATACAGTTCTATTTTCAATTTTTCCTTTCTGGCCCTGGAAACGAATGGGAACCAGCACCCCTTCCCCTCTTCTTTTTTCTTCCTTACGCAAGATTTTAGGTGTGTTATTTTTCTTTGGTCCTTCCACGGTTTCAGGCGTTTCATGCATTGCTTGATATTTTTACCCTGCCCGTTTCTGAAGTTTGGCAGATTAAGACATGATGGTACAAAGCAAATGTGTGGGTACCACTAAAGAGTGTGCTAATTTAGATCTTTGCGGGGAAGGGCACAAAGGTAACCTGAGGGGTTTTGTGAGGGCTTGTTTCCTGAAAGAACCCTTGCTAGCAATGAAAACGTGCTGCTTTGACCTCACAACTTGAACAAATCTTATTCCTAAACTTTAAGAGCGGTGGTTGGGAGCGGTGGACTCTAATCTGGAGAACCGGGTTCGATTCCCCCACTCCTCCACATGAGTGGCGGATGCTAATCTGGTGAACTAGGTTGGCTTCCCCACTCTTACACATAAGGCCAGCTGAGTGACCTTGGGCTAGTCACAGCTCTCTCAGCCCCACCTACCTCACATGATGTCTATCGTGGGGAAGGGAAGATGATCGTAAGCCGGTTTGATTCTCCCGTAAGTGGTAGAGAAAATCGGCATATAAAAACCAGCTTTTCTTTTTCCTTTCCTAATCTCCTTAATCATAATTTACAGGCTTGTTGTAAAATAGGGCAGTATTGTTGTATTCCTATGGCAGACGGGTTGGGGCTTAAGGACTGAGAGAATTTGTGGCTAAGACAACATTTGGACCCTAGGGATTTCCTAGGTCTCGCATGTCGGGCATCGGCCCAACCTTGCATTTTTATTTATTTGCTTCATTGAGGGGTTTTGTGAGGGCTAGTTTCCTGAAGGAACCCTTGCTAGCGACGAAAACCTGCCGCTTTTACCTCCCAACTTGAACAAATCTTATTCCTAAACCTTACCCTTTCCAAATAGAGCTGAAACCTGCGCACATGATTGACTTTTGACCCACTTTACTCAGGGTATCGGGGTTTGGGGCTATGCTTCCGGGGTGGCCACACGTAATAATGCGATGGTCAGAGAGGGATTCACTTTGTCTCTGTCTCTTTTCAGCACAAACATTTCACCGAGGACATTCAGACCCGCCAGTATCGGGCTCTGGAGGTTCTCATCGGCGCCGTGTACAATACGCCGGCGGATATCTGGAGCACGGCATGTATGGTATGTCTTAAGAGTCTCTCCCCCGCCCCCAGCCAACTCCTTTCCTGCCCTTTTAGTTTTTCATAAGAACATAAGAAAGGCCCTGCTGGATCGGATCCAGGCCCATCAAGTCCAGCAGTCGGTTCACACAGGGGCCAACCAGGTGCCTCTAGGAAGCCACAAACAAGACGACTGCAGAGGCATTATCCTGCCTGTGTTCCAATACAATAGGTATGTTCCTCTGATACTAGAGAGAATAGGTGTGCATCATGACTAGTATCCATTTTAACTAATAGCCACAAATACCCTTTTCCTCCATGAATATGTCCACTCCCCTCTTAATATGTCCACTTCTAAAGCCTTCCAAGTTGGCAGCCATCACCACATCCTGGGGCAGGGAGTTCCACAATTTAACTATGTGTTGTGTGAAAAAATACTTCCTTTTATCTGTTTTGAATCTCTCACCCTCCAGCTTCAGCAGATGACCCCGCGTTCTGGCATTATGGGAGAGGGAGAAAAGCTTCTCCCTGTCCACTTTCTCCACACCATGCATAATTTTATAGACCTCTATCATGTCTCCCCTTAGCCGCAATCAGATCGTCGATTTGATTAGATCATGGGTTTGATTAGGTCATATATAGTTCTCCCCAGCTTCATTTTATCACTTTTACAACCTTACTAGATTGGTTAGGCTGAGAGTCGATGACTGGCCCAAGGTATTATAATAATTTTTTTCTAGGGGAAGGAATTTGGATCTGGGTTTCTCAAGTCATAGGTCCTTTATACACGGATACTTGGACTCACGTTCACCCCCAGACTGTCTTGGTTGTTCCTTGGAGTTATGCCTGAGCTTTCTGTCCATTAGAGATGACCTCGTGCCCGGCCCTCGCAAATCCCGGGTCTTCCCGTTCCTGTTATAACCCCAATCTTCGATCTTCACTGAGATCAGCCCGGGTGAAATCGCCATGCATAAGCCATTTTTTCATTCATCGATTTTATTAAGTCAGGGATAAAATTTGATTAGGTCAGGGATAAAATTAAATCAGAAGAGTTTCCATCTAGACATTAGGAAGAATTTTCTAACAGTTAGAGCAGTTCCTCAGTGGAACAGGCTTCCTCGGGAGGTGGTGAGCTCTCCTTCCCTGGTGGTTTTTAAGAAGAGGCTAGATGGCCATCTATCAGCAGTGCTGATTCTATGACCTTAGGCAGTTCATGGGAGGGGGGCATCTTGGCTATCTTCTGGGCCCTGGGGGTCTGTGGGGGAGGTAGTTGTGAGTTTCCTGCATTGTTCAGGGGGTTGGACTAGATGACCTTGGTGGTCCCTTCCAACTCTATGATTCTATAAGGAACAAAGAACCTAAAAGTTGAGCTGAAAATGATACAAAATGCTAAGATAATTTATTATGGAGCGTACACATATTAAAAAACCTCTGGGCCTTAAATATACAGGCTAATCAAATTAGAAATTATAAAAATTGCTAAATTTCCAGCATAGTTTGACGAGGAATCAATGTAAATGACCAATAAATAACCCAAACGCGTTTCAGCCTTTGCGGCCTTCTTTAGTGGTCATATATAAATTTATACATATATTTTTTAAAAAATACACATCCAGAAATACATAAAAGGTATGCTGTAACGTAATAACCTTCTATATTGTGTGGCCCGTTGTCATTTGTTGCAAAACATGACGTTTTCACCATTTAAATTGGCACACGCAGAAGTAGTGTATTTCCAATATTTTGTGGATGTGTATATCATGATATTCAGTTGAACATCTATTGCTCATCTTTTAAAAATAATCTAACCAGTTGACATCCTAATTTCTAGCTTAGCGGCTGTGCATTTGGGAGGGGGAAAAATGAGGAAACCCCAGCCTTGTGCTGATTCCTCCGATCCTTTATTATTATTATTTATTACATTTCTACCCCGCTCTCCCCAACCCGAAGGTCGGGCTCAGAGAAAACTAAAATGGAAGCTGGGTAGAAAGGCTTATACTCCATGCGGGAGGTTTCTCAAAATGCCTCCACCCGCTGTGTGTTATTTCATGGTCAAGGCATTTCCGCATGGAGCCGGTTCACAACACGTTTGGGGTGGCTAACAGGGATCTCTGAGAAGGAAAGCCCTCGTGCCAGCAGAGGGAAAACCCGTCCAGCCCTTCTTCAGAAAACCCCCTGAAATGTCTGACAACCGAGGCAGACTCCGCACGACAGGTGTGTGATGCGCACGCCAGCCGTATGAGCAAGTGAACATGATCCTCACCCTCTGAGAATAACTGTGTCTTCTCACCGCCTGGTTTGGGTGCATGATAGAATCGGTGTTTGGGGTGTCCGTCCTGGCTCCTGCCAAGCCTTTTGGATTGGGCCAGGAGCAGAAATAGAGCAAAGGGAGTCGCAGCAGCAGCTGTTGAAGGATCTCCTAGTTCTTAAGGTGGATGCCTGAACCAGACCCAGAAATTTTACTGAGGGCCAGGTAATATCTCCTGAAGCGGATCTTGCCTATTCTGTAGGCTTCCATGCCGGTGTGACTTGTATTTACATCCTTTTGGCCATTTGGATCCTGAAATTGCTAGAGCAGAAAAATAAGGAAGGAGACAAAGTCTTTTAGCTTACTAGGTGTGATCATCCCCTCAAGTACGTAAAGGCCCCTGATAATTCTGCCCCTCCTGAGAGCCAGCATGGTGTCGTGCTTAAGAGCGGTGGGCTCTAATCTGGAGAACCAGGCTTGATTCCCCACTCCTTCACACGAGCGGCGGACTCTGATCTGGTGAACCAGGTTGGTTTCCCCACTCCTACACACGAAGCCAGCTGCGTGACCTTGGGCTAGTCACAGTTCTCTCCAAACTCTCTCACAAGGTGTCTGCTGTGGAGAGAGGAAGGGAAGGAGGCTGTAAGCCAGTTTGATTCTCCTTAAAAGGTAGAGAAAGTCGCCATGTAAAAAGCAACTCTTCTTCTTCTTCCTTGGCAGGCCTTTGAGCTGGCAACTGGCGATTATCTGTTTGAGCCACACTCGGGCGAGGACTATACCAGGGATGAAGGTAGGTGGCTCTGCTTGGGTCATACCTGGCTGGGCAGGTGACGCGGAGGGTTGGGTTTACGTGAAAGTTTGGGCATGATATTTTCATCCGGGAGGGAGCAGAATCGATGCCCAGATTCTGCAAGAAGATTGAAGGGCTGTTTTGGAAGGAGAGGAAAAGACCTGACCGTTTTTGGTCAATCGGTCATACGTCAGCTGAGAATTCCCTGCTGCGTGGGACTGATTTGTATTGGGACCCTGGTGAGAAGTCGGCCCCTGACCCAGTTTGGGCCCCAAATGCTTGGGAATTGGAAGAAGAAGAGTTGGTTTTTATACCCCGATTTTCTCTATCTTTAAGGAAACTCAAACCATCTTACAATCACCTTCCCTTCCTCTCCCCACAACAGACACCTTGGGAGGCAGGTGCGGCTGAGAGAGTTCTGAGAGAACTGTGACTAGCCCAAGGTCACCCAGCTGGCTTCATGTGGAGGGGTGGGGAAACCAACCCGGTTCTCCAAATTAGAGTCCACCAGTCATGTGTTAAAGTGGGGAATCAAACCCGGGTCTCCCGATTAGCATTCATCACTCATGTGGAGGAGTGGGGAACCTGGTTCTCCAGACTGGAGTCCACCGCTCCTAACCACTACAACCACGTAGGGGACTCCAAGCTGACATATGACTGACTGACTGAAAGTCAAATCGGAGGACCCAGACACCACCTATGGAAAATAGTCACGTGTTGACTGGCCCTGTGACACCCTTCTTTGTGAGCAGCATCATGGCCACGGTTCTGTCACACAGGAGCAAGGCCTTCTGCTGCCACCTTAAAGGATCTGACACCATCCTCTCTTCCTCTCTCTTTTCAGATCATATCGCCCACATTGTCGAGCTGCTGGGCGACATCCCTCCGCACTTTGCTCTTTCGGGGCGCTATTCCCGCGAGTATTTCAACCGGCGGGGTAAGTCAGGAGGATATTGGTTGGAGGAGCCCCCTCCGTCATCATGACGTTTTGTGAAATCCTGGCTGGGGGATGGGGAGGGTGGTCATGGTGCGAATTAACACAACTCCATACAGGAGGCTGGAAGAACTGGGTGGCGATGAACCCTGAAGAGGGAAAGATAACGGGCCAGGGGGAGATTCTGGCGAGCAAGCCAAGATCTCTTGAAGGAAACATCTGGACACTAAAGGAAGTCAAAGGCTGTGCCTTCTCCAGGGGTCAAAACAAATTTGAATTGAAAATTGAATACTTTATAACGGCTCCAGACTTTGAGACGGCTTTATGGCTATGAAATTTTGACAACTGTATTCATGTCTGAAATATAACCTAATTTAAGAGGGAAACACACGCTGGGGTCAAGTTGCCCATTTGTATGGAGGCATAAAACAGATAAAGAAGTCTTACAGAATACGACGTACCTACAGTCATAAAGATTTTTAGGAAGTCGTGTACATTTGTAGTCTGGAACCGTGATGGTTTTGATTGTTTTGACCACTGAAGAAGGCCATTTGACCGAAACACATTTGGTCAAAGTCTAATTCTATGATTGTACGCCCATTTGTGTCGTATGTTTACATGAATATGTTGGTTTTGTAGGCTATTGCAGGGCCTTATATATGTTATTGATTTTGGCCAGTGTGGTGTAGTGATTAAGAGTGGAGTCTGATCTGGAGAACCTGGTTTGATTCCCCGGTCCTCCACATGAGCGGCGGAGGCTAATCTGGTGAACTGGATTCGTTTCCCCACTCCTACACACGAAGCCAGCTGGGTGACCTTGGGCTAGTCACAGCTCTCTTAGAGTTCTCTCAGCCCCACCTACCTCACAGGGTGTCTGTTGTGGGGAGGGGAAGGTGATGATAAGCCGGTTTGAGTCTCCCTTAAGTGGTAGAGAAAGTCGGCATACAAAAACCCAATTCTTCTTCCTCTTCTAATATATGCATATTTTGTACTGATGTAACCTTTAAATTGTATAATCTTTGGCCTTGAATGTTGATTTCCCCCCCTGACCTTGGGGTACTTGATTTCACGGTTCCTAATAGCCACGGGGTTATTTGCAAACCAGAACAAGTTTTGAAACATAAGAGCAGTCGTGCAAACTTGTTCGGTTCGGATAATGCAATCAGGTTGAAAAATATAATTTTCCTTGATATAGAATTGCAATTCCTCCAAAAACGTGACACGCGCACAGTCCTGGATCGGACCCCCTTCCAAACTTATCGTTTTCTGCTTCTCTCTGTCCCCAGGAGAGCTCCGCCACATTAAGAACCTGAAGCACTGGGGCTTGTACGAAGTCCTGGTCGAAAAGTACGAGTGGCCCCTGGAGCAGGCGGCCCAGTTCACGGACTTCCTCCTGCCCATGATGGAGTTCATCCCCGAAGAGCGGGCTACCGCCTCCCAGTGTCTGCAGCACCCTTGGCTCAACTCCTAGGGCCCGGCGAAACCCCGACAGACGGACCAACCGCCAAAACGACGGGACTCCATCCGGTGCGGACTTCCCGCCGCAGGGCCTGGTCCCGTTACGGGAGTAGCGGAGGAAGACCCACCTATTCCCCCCCCCCAAGTGGAGGGCAGTCCAGGGTTGGAGTCAAGAGGCGGTTCTCCTGTGGCTGTTTTGGGGAGGCGGGCGGAAGCACAGCCGGGAGGTTTCTTTCCCCCGTTCTTTCGCAAGAGGTTGCTTTCTCCGAGTTACCGGTAGGCACGCTCTCTCCACGCTCCGTTGAAGGATGTTTATGACTTTTTATATTAGCCTTGGCCTTCTTTGCATCTCCCCCCCTCCTTTTAAGGAATACTTCCTAACTTCAGCAGGCAAGAGAACAGATGTGTACCATTTACGAGGGCGAGTTTCCCAGTGCTTGTGTGTGTGGTCGTGATACAGGCTGAATGCGTGGATGAGGTTTGGATGATGGGCTAGAGGGTGTGCCTGAACGTTCGAACGAGACGCCGGAAACGGCGGCGTGAGCTTTTCGCTTGAGCGCATGGCACCGTGAACGCGTGTCCCTCCCCGCCCGTGTTTCCGCGCCAGGGAACGCGGCCTTTCTGAGCTACAAACATCATATGCAAAGAAAATGAACTTATGCAAAGTTACCTGACCTTGGTGTGGAAGTGTGTTGACGGTATGAGTTGGGGAGGAGGGTTGGGCGGGGAGAGAGACCAGTAGGGCTTCCCACAGAGAAGGCAGCAGACTTTTCGGTAGGAACGTGGAAGGGAAGGATTCTCATTTTGAGTCAGCTGGGAGGGGCTGGTAGCCGACGTTCCTGTGCTTGCAAAAATTTGCTCGGAGAATTCGGCCCAAATGCGACCGCCGAATAAACCAGGGCAGATATCAGGGAGTCCTTAAGATGCTTCCAACGCCCCAGGGATTTTGAAAGTCCTGCTTTTGGGGCAGGATGAACCGGTCCAAGGTTAATCCTCCGGGCCCTTCAAGTTCGCGCTAACCAAGGGACGAGTTGCCAGAATTTGGTCAGAATTGAGCTTTCTCAAAGCTCTCGTTCTAAAAAAACCAAGCGTTTAGCCTTCGTTGTTCAGGAAATATGTTTGCAAAAGGACGGCTGGTAAAAAACAGGTCTTTCAAGAACAGGACGTTTATTCCCTGTAAATCGTTCCTCTAGTTTAACTCTGTTCCTTCACTGGCCTCTTCCTCCATTTCCTTTCTCACTCCATTCCTGCCCTCAAGCTTTTGAGAGGGAGAGGAACACGATAATTGCCGCATTTTGCATAATTTATTTCAACCCCGAGCCTAGCTGGGGAAAAAAGATGCCAGAAGCTAGATTATGTGTGTGTGTGTTGGTACAAATTTATTCTCCAGCTCTGTTTTTTTACCCCTTTTCTGCTGACGGAAGTTTGGTTGCCGCTGAAGCGTTTGCTGTCTTAAGGCCCTATCGTCCCAGCCCGTCTTCTGATACTTTGGTGCCCTCTCGGGGCTCTAAAGCAGAGGGAACAGCTGCTCCGGAGAGTTTGGCATAGATGAGCGAACGGCCATACTGGCGGTTTGCCGTTGGCGAAGAATTTGGGTTTTTTAATTGTTCAGGATGAAGGACCGAACGGAGGAGCTAAATCGTGACGCCCCCACCCCCCATAGCCGATTCCCCAGGAGGGCATCTACACCTAGGGCGAAGACACGCAAACATGATACCCTTCTCGGGAGAGTTAGGATCGGAGCCTAGGAGGACTAGGCCTCAGACTGTGGGGTGGGGAACGGGGGCAGGTCTGTGCGTGAAGCCTGCACCTTTTGGGTGTGTGACATCCAAGGGGCCTCTCTTTAAACCAAAGTTGTAACGCAGAACCAGGTGAAGGAAGAGCGACAATATTAGTTCCTCGCATTCCTCTTGAATGAGAAGCTGGGGCCTTCCTTTCTAGCGGGGCCCAGGTTCGCCAGAGTGGGGGAAACGTGTGCGTGTGTGTGTTTGGAACGCCCCTGTGCTGTTGCCAGGGTGTTGAATACAACTTTTCATTAAAACGTTTGCAAGAAGCCTTTGCCCGCGTCCTTTCAAAAAGGGGAGGGGGAAGGTTGTTTACAGAAAACCATGGTAAGGGAACAAGGACTAGGCGTACTCCGCGGTGTCCAGACAACGGTAAGTAACTTGACGCCTGCCAGAGTTTTATCCTCTTCCTGGAAGGTGAAAAAAAAACTTCATTTGGGGAGGGGCCGTGGCTCAGTGGTTGAACCTTTGCTTGGCATGCAGAAGGTCCCAGGTTCAGTCCCCGGCATCTCCAGTTAAAAGGACCAGGTGGGAGGTGAGGTGAAAGACCTCCGCCTGAGACCCTGGAGAGCCCCTGCCCATCTGAGTAGACAATACTGATTTTGATGGACCAAGGGTCTGATTCAGTAAAAGGCAGCTTTATGTTGGGGAAGGGCTGTGGCTCAGTGGTGGAGCCTCTGCTTTGTCTTGGTTTGCCGTTGCCTCCCTCTGCATAGCAACCCTGGATTTCCTCAGTGGTCTCCCATCCAAGTACTAACCAGGGCCAACCCTGCTTAGCCTTTGAGATCAGGCTAGCCTGGCTCATCTAGATGGGGGCTGAAATAGGCAGCATTACTGAGCGGCAAGCTATACTTCATGACCGTAGCACACACGAAGGAAGTCTGCCGTCCAGCCTCCTCTCTCCGTTTATCCCATTTGGGACCCCTCACACCCTTACTTCCTGGTCTGGCAGCCCCACGTGTGGGATCTGACATACAGTTTTGGAACAAACCACTAGGCTTGCCCCTTTGTTTCAGCATCCTTCCCTCTGATGAAATCCAAGGATCCTAACCTGAAGCCCCTTTTTCCCCTCGCTGCCTGCATTAACCCAGTGAACCGTATTTTTCAGACGATCTAACAGAGAGAGAGACAGGATAGACATCACATTTACATTTTATTTCCGTGCAAAGAACTGCCTGTTTATGGGCTATGTAGAGAAGATGGAGTGTAGAGCTTGGGCAGTTCGGTCTGCTTCGGTTTCATACAGCAGGGGTGCACCCACACTATTTGGGGAGGTATTTATTTCAGTTGCGCCGCCGGAGTGGGGCATCTCCTTTATTCCTGCTCTCTGGTTTTAGGATGGCACCTACAAGAAGAAGAAGAGTTGGTTTTTATATGCTGACTTTCTCTACCACTTAAGGAAGACTCAAACCAGCTTACAATCCCCTTCCCCTCCCCACAACAGATACCCTGGGAGGTAGGTGGGGCTGAGAGAGTGTGACTAGCCCAAGGTCACCCAGCTGGCTTCGTGTGTAGGAGTGGGGAAACACCAGATTTGCCTCCGCCGCTCATGTGGAGGAGTAGGAAATCAAACCCGGTTCTCCAGATCAGACTCCACCGCTCCAAACCACCGCTCTTAACCTCTACGCCATGCTGGCCCTCTTCAAGTAAAAAAGGTCACTGTGTTTAGAGCCCAAAGTCTGCAGCTTTTTTTTAAAAAAGGCCTTATTCTGCGTACCAATCCTCTGCACTATAACCCCTGTCGCTTTATGGGGGAGGAGGAGACCATGGCTCAAGTCTTTGATTCAACTGCAAGGCCAGTGCAAGATTTTCCCCCTCTCCCCAGCCGAGGGTAGAGTGTCTGAAAGGAAGCTGCCTGTTTCCACCTCTTATCTTGCGTTCAACCCAAAAGGCAGAAATGAGAAACTGCCAGGAGATACAAACAAGCAGAGCGTGACGACGACTTAAGATCTCCCCTCCCACCACCACCACCAACTTCAGTGCTTGAACACAATTTACAGGGCTTCCAAAGCCCGAACGGCTTTTCTTCCCCAGCTTCTTTGGCTGTGCCCCTCTCGCCCGGCCCTGCCCACGAGCCCTACCGACAGCTGAGGAATGAAGCCATGCTTTCCCACCCGCCTCACCTGTGCCAGGTTGACTGCAGACCTGCGGATCTGCTTCAGGATGGACTGGACAGCCTCCGAAGTCGTCCCCTGCCCTCCGATATCTGGCGTGTGGGTCTGGAGGAGAGAGAAAGTCCTGTTGAGCTGTACTGGCGTGCGAGCACCCATCCGTCGTCCTCTCCAGCAGAACTCTTGGAGCAAATCTGCACTACAGATTTGCTGGTTTAAAACTAAATCGCCCCCGGGAAACTTGGGAACTGCAGTTCTGCAAGAAGGGGGAATCTGAAAATTCTTAACACCCCTCATCAGATTAAACATTTCCCAGAATTCTTTGGTGGAAACCACAACGGCAGAATTGCTTTAAATAAAACTTGTGGCACGAGTGGTTCATCTTCGTGGCCTCCTTGCGGTCCCACATGGGAACTGTGTATGCGCAAGCCGGCCTGTGCATGCGCAGTTCCCATGTGGGCCTGCAAGGAGGACCACTCGAAAAACAGTTACAGGTAAGCAACACTGTTTTCATCTTTGTGGCCTCCTTGCAGTCCCACATGGGAACTGGAAGGAAGACCACTCAATGAACAACAGTTACATGTAAGCAACACCATTTTCTCTGTCTTCCCCTCAAGCCAGTTTTCTTCAAGCACACTGAAGTCTCCTAAGTCGGCACCTATACGAGACTTAAGCTTTTACACACACATGATCTCCAGCTCTTGGGTACCCTGACGGGTCGAAAGGAGGGAAAAGCCATCTCAATGCAGTCAGCCCTGGCTGACAGGGCTGGGAGTCTCGCTTTCCCACAAGTCCCTCAGACACCCTTCCAGACCGCAGCCTGCCCCCTCCTGACCTTGCACCCCCAACCATGACGAATGGACCACAGCCCTATGAGACACTCTGGGAGACCAAGCCCTACAAGGAAAGGCTGAGGGAGTTGGGAATGTTCAGTCTGGAGAAGAGGAAGTTGAGGGGGGGACATGATGGCTCTCTTTAAGTATCTGAAGGGCTGTCCCCTAGAGGAGGGCAGGGAGCTGTTCCTGTTGGCATCAGAGGAGAGGACTCGCAATAATGGGTTTAAATCGAGGGCAAAGAGGTACCGGCTGGATATCAGGGAAATATTTTTTACAGTATGAGTTGTTCAAGCAGCAGAATTGGCCACCTAGGGAGGTGGTGAGCTCCCCCTTCACTGGCAGTCTTTAAACAGAGGCTGGACAAGCACTTGTCAGGGACGCTCTAGGCTGATCCTGCATTAATCGGGGGACTAGATGGCCTCTATGGCCCAGCCCTATGATTCTATGATCAGGTGGGAGGGGGGAGGGACAGAAGAAACTCGCCCTTGAATCATCCAAGGAAGCCAGGACTGCCTTGCGGATCACGGACGCGTAGCTGTGGAGCCTGCAATGTGACAACAGAGTCAAGAGGTCAGGAACCGCTGCCCAAAACCAGTTTTCTCCCCCGTGGCGGAGGAAGAAGCTGCCGCGAGTGACCGGTAGAAGTAATGGGGATCCTTGAGGAGAGGCTCCCGCGGCTCGGGCACCTACTTGAGGTGGTCCAGCATCATGCAGCTGGCGAGCAGCATTGCGGTAGGGTTGGCGATGTTCTTGTTGGCGATGCTCTTGCCGGTGTTGCGAGTAGCCTGTGGGGAGAGAAATAAAAATGGAGACGGGGACATCAGAGACAAAAAACCCGATTTTTTTGCCCCGTGACCATTCCGTTTGCAAAACTCAGGAGCCAGAATGGAAGGGGGGAGAAACGTACGGGGCCAGTGACAGAGCTGATCTCATTTCTCGCTGATTTACCTCTCCCCACCCCCCACCTGGCCCTTCTATTTCTTTTAAGGAAGTGCAAAATTCGAGTCCAGGAGCACCTTAGAAACCAACAAGATTTCCAGGGCACCAGTTCAGTTTCAGTTCATTTATTTACAGTCATTTGACCAGCAGATAAACGTTGTTAAAACTGATCGATACAGAGCCAGGATTACAATTCTGATGCGCTATCCCCGAGCTCTTCGCACTCTGGTGGCAATGTGACAAAACTTTGCCACTGTGTAGGGAATGTTGGCATCTTTATCCTCAAGTAAATATTTAATAATGAAATCATCCAAATGTCTAAAAACTCTGGTCAACAAGGGCAAAAGCCGCCTATTTCTGATATCCTGATAAAATTCACAATACAACAAAATAGGGGTAATTGTCTCAACATCAGAGGGGGCACAACCTAAGACTCCAAAAGTAAATGCTGGAATCTCCCGCTGAGCAAGGCTGACGGAAAGGCATTAAAACGAGCTCTTGGAAAAGCCCATCGAAATTTGGTAAAAGCGATGGAGGTCAGATAAGAAGCTGAAGAGAATCCCTCCCAACTCTTTAGTAATCTGTATGGTCTTGAAAGAAGGGCCAGGATATCAGCTTTTGAGAATCAAAGCTCTTTTCGTCAGGCTTCTGGTTGAGGCCAGCTACGGTTCTCTTTCTCCACTACCCTCCACGGCTGATTTTTTCCCCTTTTTACCATCTATGGGGGCCTATTCATCTGTTTGCCCCTCTGTAGCCATCAGATAGCTTTTATGCTATTTAGGATTTTACAGGGCTGTCTTAATTGCTGGTTTTAAATGTTTTATTCTATTTTAATGTATACTAGAGTTTTATGTGAGCCGCTCTGAGTCTGACCTTTGGCTGGAGAGGGCGGGGGGTATAAATTAAATAAATTAATTTAAAAATACGGGTGGGAATGGAGATCTCTGCGTCCTTATACCCCAGTGAGCAGACGGGAGGGGTGTTGCAAAGAAGGAACTCAGGATGCAAAGGCATTCTTTCTTCTTTTAAGGAAGTGCTTCACTGAGAGGTTCGAATCTAGCTGGAAAATGATTGACTGGGGAGGGGGCATTCCTCCAGCTGAGCAGTTGCTGATTGGAGTGGAAGATGAAGGAAGTGAGCAGCCCCACGTACCACGGCTCACCCGGCTTCCTACTCTCTGCATTGTCCTGAGTGCCAGGCACCAGGGATTTTGCACTCTGTCAAGAAATCCGGCCACGAGGCCTCTCCCATCCCTACTTCAGTTTTCTACCTACTGTCCAATTTTAAATTGCAATTTCTTTGGGGCAGAGACCTGCCTTTGTTAGTGAACTAAAGCAAGTTACTCGGGGCAGAGATGGCTCTTTGTTTAATGGAAAATACCTTTCTTCATAAAACAAGTGGTGACAACTTGGTCTGATCTAGCAGGGCTTTGCTTATGTTCTTATGGAGGATGGGGCTATCCATGGCTCCTAGTCCAAATGGATACTAGTCATGATGCATACCTATTCAGTCTCAGAGGAGCATGCCTATTCTATTAGGTGCTGTGGAGCACAGGTAGGATAATGCTGCTGTAGTCGTCTTGCTCGTGGGCTTCCTAGAGGCCCCTGGTTGGCCACTGTGGGAACAGACTGCTGGACTTGATGGGCTTTGCTCTCATCCAGCAGGGCTTTCCTTATGTTCTTATCCACTCCCCCTCAAGATCTCAAACCTCCTCCTGTGCCTCACCGTTTCAAAAACTGCATAGTCACGCCCGTAATTGGCCCCCGGCACCAAACCCGGGCCCCCGACCAGTCCGGCACAGACGTTGTTGACGATGTTGCCGTAGAGGTTAGGCATGACCATGACATCGAACTGCTGCGGACGGGAGACCAGCTGGGAATTCAAAAGAGAAGGCAACTAGGAAAGGTAAGCTGACGGTAGCCGTTGTCTGCCCACCTGCCCAATCAGAGGCGTGTTTCAGGGCTATCTGCAAGTGGGCATGAACTCCCTACCCATCTGTAGATCTGTAGGGTTTTAGAAAAATGACATATCCTAATGGTGAGGTTGTGTTATAAAAGCTATTTGAAAGCTTATTTCCCTCCCGCAAAGTCTCACATCACTCCCCAAAAACCACAGAGGAGGACTTCTTTCTATCACTGGGGAATTCTGTATTGCCTGGATAAAAAGGAGGAAGCAAACAGGATATCTAGCGTTCAAGGTAAGACAAAACATTTCGCCAGAACGAAGTCGGTGAGCATAACTGAGCATGATGATGTGAACGGTGTCTGCCACCTACCTGCAAGGTCCGTTGATGTAAGCAGTGTCTGCAGGTAGGCGGCAGCAACAAGCATTTTTGGGGGAGGGGGGACTAAAGAAGTGAGGTGCTACTGCTGAGAAATTCTGAAAGGCCTTTGTGCAAATCTCTCGGCCACACTATCAAAGGGAATGGAGGAAACCCACAACTTTGAATTTTCCTGAGAGAAGGACCCGGGAGGCCTTGCAGCAGAGGTAACGGAAGAATACCTGCATGGTGGTGTTGTCGACGATCATGCTGTCAAAGGTGATGTCTGGGTAGCCAGCTGCCACCTCTCTGCAGCACTGGAGAAACAGTCCATCGCCCAGCTTCCTTTAAGGGAAAAGAAGAGGGAGGGCGGGGTCAGCCAGAGCGGATGTTGGACCTGCAGCCAAACGGGCCCAAGAGACAAAGGACCTGCGGCCTGGAAAACGACCTCAAGTTCGGCCTACTGACCTGCTGCCTCTCCCACACTTCACAAGGCCTAGACCAGGAGTGTCAAACATAAGGCCCGGGGGGGGGGGGATCTGGCCCTTGAGAGCTCTTATCTGGCCCGCGAGCCAGCCACCACCACCCCACTCTCGATCTGGGCTGGCGAGGCATGGCCCGGCCCGACCAAGTGACATTCAGGAGAGGAAGAGGAGTTGGTTTTTATATGCTGATTTTCTCTACCACTTAAGGGAGACTCAAACCGGCTTACAATCACCTTCCCTTCACTCCCCACAACAGACACCCTATGAGGTAGGTGAGGCTGAGACAGCTCTAGGAGAACTGGCCCAAGGTCACCAGGCTGGCTTCGTGTGTAGGAGTGGGGGAACAAATCCAGTTCACCAGATTACCCTCCGCCACTCATGTGGAGGAGCAGGGAATTGAATCTGGTTTTCCAAATCAGACTCCACCGCTCCAAACCACCGCTCTTAACCACTATACCACACTGGCTCTTGGTGTAGTGGTAATTGTTATGAGGGGCCGGATATTCATGTCATATCTGGCCCCTTGTAACAATTGAGTTCGACAACCCTGGCCTAGAAGATAACCACAAGTAGGTTACCCAAAGGTTGGGTGGAGAAAGGCGCTTATATCACGGTGAAAAACATTAAAATTGATAAAACAAAGAACAATAACAACTATTGACATATTATCGGGTTGATACGTGCATGCACACTCCATATGGGAGACATAGCCCAGAGTTGAACAACTTGCAGGTATCCCTTAGTGGGCTTTCAAATTTGAAAACTGATCTACACGCCCCCACATATACCTGGGCTTTTCTAATTCTGTTTATATATTGTGATACATTTGTACATTGTTTGTGTGTGCATTATGTGGGATTTTAATCTGATCACTGATGAAGGCCAGTTGGCCAAAACGCGTATGGTGTGTGGTTTAAGTTTACCAACCTTAATAGTTGCTATTGTGCTTTGATCAATTTTAATGTTTTTAACCCTGATATAAGCACCCTAAAATAACGATATTTCTATATAACATCTCTTTATCTTTCTCCACCCAACCTTTGGGTAACCAGCTTTTGGTTTTTCAGGTTGGGTCTTCTTTCCCCCTGCCCTTTTTTTGTTTATTGACTAGATGATAACCACCCCAAGACATAAGAAGCCACCCACTAAATGCACACGAGGATGGCCTCGTCTCCTGCGGTTAACCGTTTGTGGCACATGTCCCCTCAGAGTCAGAGAGCTTTCTTCCCCCTCCTCGCCTCGCCCCCAACATTTTGCACCCCGCAACTTACATGATGTTGGCCTTATGGACGGCCGTCACTTTCTTGCGCCCAGCTTCCTTCGCTAACTGGAAAGCGTACTCAGCGATGCGCAGCGACTTGGTCTTTGTGATGATCTTCAGGCACTCCACCACGCCAGAGACGCTCTAGGTGTGCGGGTGGGGGGGTGGAAGAGAGCGTCAGCGGCGGGGTTGCCAACCTCCAGGTACTACCTGGATATCTCCCGCTATTACAACTGACCTCCGGCCGACAGAGATCAGTTCAGCTGGAGAAAATGGCCACTGGAGAAAATGGCCCCAAACCCTACCCTCCTCAGACTCCACCCCCAAAATCGCCAGGTATTTCCCCACTAGAGTTGCTTTTACAACTAGTCTCCAGCCGATAGAGATCAATTCACCTGGAGAAAATGGCCGCCTCGGTAGTTGGACTCTATGGCATCGAAGTCCCTCCCCTCCCCAAACCTCTCCCTCCTCAGGCTCCACCCAAAAACCTCCCGCTGGTGGTGAAGAGGGACCTGGCAACCTTAGTAAGTACTCCTCAGTTCTACCCCCACCCCCATGCCAAGAAAAAATTCGCCTGCAGAGGAAGGGAAGAAGCAGGCGACTGCAGCCGCCTCTGCTACAGCACCTCGTGTTCCAGGCTGCTGTACTCTCCCTCCGTGTTCTCCCGGACCATAAGGATGTCGATGTCCCGATGCCGGGTTGCCACGCCTGGGAGACTCTTGCAGTGGATCACGTTCGCAAAGAGATCCAGGGTAGTGCTGTCAAAGCAGAAAGGGAACACAGAAGGTCACACAGCGTAGCCTCGGCTTTCGGATGACTTTAGGACGCACCTAACCTTTCTGGGGGTCTTGAACACATGAGGCTGCCTTATGCTGAATCAGACCCTCGGCCCATCAAAGTCAGTACTGTCTACTCAGACAGGCAGCAGCTCTCCAGGGTCTCAGGCAGAGGTCTTTCACATCACCTACTTGCCTGGTCCCTAACTGGAGATGCCGAGGATTGAACCTGGGACCTGCTGCATGCCAAGCAGATGCTCTACCACTGAGCCATGGACCCTCCCCAACACATGAAGCTGCCTTATACTGAATCAGACCCTGGGTCCATCAAAGTCAGTATTGCCTACTCAGACCAGCAGCGGCTCTCCAGGGTCTCAGGCAGAGGTTAGCTTCTGAGATCTAATGAGATTGGGCCATCCAGGTCAGGGCACATGTAGACTACCAGGTGTTTAACCACTCTTGATTTTGCTGACCAGCGAACACCGGAGATTTATTGGGCCCTTTACAGGGTGGGGGATGCTTCTTGGAAGGGCAGCTTCCCTGTATGGGAGTTGGAGCCTGCTTTCAGTCTCTCTGTCTGGCATCCCAATTATGCCTCTTCCCACTCACCGTAGAATGTTATTGCGGGACTTGTGAGAAGGCGGCAGGTTATGGTTTGTCTCCAAGTTTCCTATAAAGCCAAGAAAAGAGAACCGGTTAAGGAAGGGGGGGCAGCCCCTGCCTTGCAGAAACACAAAATCTATTTCTTTAGTTAGTTTAGGCGGGAAAGGCTGAGACGGGGCATTCAAATAGGAGTCTGCTGAACTTGCCTTCGCCTTTTGTGGGGGTCAGGAGCAGACTAGGACAAGGGGACTGAACACGAGAAATCTGTCAGCAAGCTGCAGTTTTTTCATCCCCACTTCCTCCGTCCATATTTTAAGTTTTTTTTTTTAATTTTTATTAAATTTCTACCCTGCTCTCCCCGGCCCAGGCTGGGCTCAGAGCGGCTTACGCAAAAGTATAATGTACCATAACAAGATAAAACATTTAAAACAGCATTAAAACAGCCCTATAAAATCAGTGATTTGAACAGAGATTATCTAAAGGCGCCCCTAAAGTTAATATGTAGCCAGGAGAGCAGATGGATACAATCCCATAAGGTAACTAAAGGGAAGGGAAAAAGTAAGAGTGGTGGAGGTTAGGGGAAGGCCAGCATTGATAGAAAAAGCTGGCCTCAACCACAGGCCTGGCGGAATGGCTCCGTTTTGCAGGCCCTGTGGAACGCTTTAAGGTCCCACAGGGCCCTGGTCTGACTAGAGAGCCTATTCCAACCAAGCAGGGGTCAGGGCAGAAAAATGGGAATACAATGGGAATATAGTTCCTTAGAAATGTGCACAGCTCCTTTTGACAGCCCACAATGCAGGCAGCTCACGCTGTGGAAGGAACCCTTCCCGCTAGTATTGAGCAGGGAACTGCAGCTCTAACTTGGAGCTCCTTCAACAAAACAAACCTTCCAGATGTCCCGTGGAGCTACCAAATGCATACTTTAGTTGACCTGCCCCATCTGCAGAGCTCCTTCTACTGCAGACGATGCAACGGGGTTGCCATTACCTTTGAGGGCCACCCGATTCCGCCGGATGGCCATGATGGCATTCTGCAGGTCCCTGTCGGAGGCCTCTGAACTCACGAAAACCTCTTCGAAGTCCACTGGCACACAGGCATGCCTGGGGTAAAGACAAGCTAGGTCTGAGGGAGTACCGTAAGACAAGCTAGGTCTGAGGGAGTACCGTAAAGACAAGCTAGGTCTGAGGGAGTGCCGTAAAGACAAGCTAGGTCTGAGGGAGTACTGTCAACTCCAGCTCGGTGGGAGAAGTGGGATTCCCTGCCCCCAGGTCCCATTGCCCACTGCCGTCCCAAGCGCCTGATGTACTTACCAGATGTTTTTACTGGAAGGGACAAAGTGTAGCTCTAGGAACCGCTGGAAACTCTATGGTTTTAAAATAGAGTATCCAGCAAATCCTAGAGCTACCCTTTATCACTTCCAGTAAGTACATGAAGCTGCATTTTTTAAAATAAAAAATTATCCCATGGCACTGCTCCTCCCCTGCCCTGCCACCCCGTCCAGCTCTACTTTGGGAGAAGAAAGCAATCTAGGGAGCTAGGGCAGATGGAGGGAGAGATGGAGAGAGTTTGTACCTGAATATCTCCTTGACGTGCAGTGAGAGTTCTAGCCCAATCCCGTCTCCAGGGATCATGGTTACTGTGTGGCGGCCCCCATATTTGGCTGGAGGCGGCTGTCAAGGAGGGGAAGCAGGGAGATCAAAAACAGAAGCCAAGGGACTGGTGCATCAACTCGCAAGGCCCCCACTCCGCAGATGCATGCGGCCGGTCTCAGTGGCACAAAATAAAACAGCACGATGGCATCAACAACTGAACATCTCAGAATCAATAAACATATTATAACTCATACATTCAAATTACAGAATTTAATAGCATTGGTGGCTAAGAAGGCCAATGCAATTCTGGGCTGCATCAATAGGAGTATTGTGTCTAGATCAAGGGAAGTAATGCTACCACTGTACCTCACTTGGAATACTGTGTCCAGTTTTGGGCTCCACAATTTAAGAAGGATGTTGACAAGTTGGAGAATGTCCAGAGGAGGGCAACCAGAATGGTCAAAGGTCTGGAATCCATGCCCTATGAGGAGAGACTTAAGGAGCTGGGTTTGTTTAGTCTGGAGAAGAGAAGGTTAAGGGGTGACATGATAGCCATGTTTAAATATTTGAAGGGATGCCATGTTAATGAGTGAACTAGCTTGTTCTCCGTTGCTCCAGAGACTAGGACACGGAGTAATAGATTTAAACTAAGAGAAAAACGATTCCACCTAAACATTAGGAAGAACTTTCTGACGGTGAGGGCGGTTCAACGGTGGAATGCACTGCCTCGGGGGGGGGGGGAGTCCCCATCTTTGGAGGTCTTTAAGCAGAGGTTGGATGGCCATCTGTCGGGAGCGCTTTGATTGTGGGATCCTGCATGGCAGGGGGTTGGACTGGATGGCCCTTGTGGTCTCTTCCAACCTTGCGTGGTTTTGTGATTTGTGAATAGAAGACGGTCCACACTTTAAATACTCTGAGCTTCAAAGTTCACGAGTATGTATTGCAACGCGCTGAAACAAAGCGAGAGCAGCTGAGAACTGCCCAAATCCAAGGTTGTATGTGCTGTTGTAGCTTGCTCAGAAGGGGAAAAATTCAGGGTTGTGAACTTGCCCAGAAGTGCAGGAGCAAGACCTCAGGATGTATTATTCCTCGGGTGGAGGAAGCAATGGATTTTTCAGCTGCTCTCGCTTTGTTTCAGCATGTTGCGATACATACTCATGAACTTTGAAGCTCAGAGTATTTAGTGTGGACCGTCTTCTCTTCAAGTTATTAACTTAAGAACATAAGAACATGAAAGGCCCTGCTGGATCAGACCAAGGCCCATCAAGTCCAGCAGTCTGTTCACACAGTTGCCAACCAGGTGCATCCAGGAAGCCCACAAGCAAGACGACTGCAGCAGCACCATCCTGCCTGTGTTCCACAGCACCTAATATAATAGGCCTGCTCCTCTGATACTAGAGAGAACAGGTATGCAGCATGACTAGTACCCATTTTAACTAATAGCCATGAATACCCCTTTCCTCCAAGAATATGTCCGCTCCCCTCTTAAAGCCTTCCAAGCTGGCAGCCATCACCACATCCTGGGGCAGGGAGTTCCACAGTTTAACTATGCGTTGTGTGAAAAAATACTTCCTTTTATCTGTTTTGAATCTCTCACCCTCCAGCTTCAACAGATGACTTCGCGTTCTAGTATTGTGGGAGAGGGAGAAAAACTTGTGTAATTTTAACATATGAGTTATAATATGTTCATTGATTCTGAGGTATTTAGTTTGTGCCATCGTGCTGTTTTGTACTACTGAGTTTCAGCATAGGTGTTCTATTTTGGTATGTACGCGGCCACTCTCAGACTCCACCCAACAGCGCCACGGTCACCCAGCTTTCGCCCTGCAGAGGACCTTTCCTCCCTGACTTTGTATGCTAATGAATCTCTGCACACTGAGGGCCCGCGCGCCTCGTAGGTCACTCCTGCAGGCTTACTGTCTGGTCCCCAACGCCACCTTGTGCCAATCAAGGATACACCCGAGAATGCGCTCCCAACACAAAAAGAAAACTGGAAGGGTATACATCATGACTAGTATCCATTTGGACTAGTAGCCATGGATACCCCTCTCCTCCGTGAACATGTCGACTCCCCTCTTAAAGCCTTCCAAAGTTGGCAGCCATCGCCGCATCCTGGGGCAGGGAGTTCCACAATGTAACTGCATTGTGTGAAGAAACGCTTCCTTTCATCTGTTTTGAGTCTCTCACCCTGCAGCTTCAGCAGATGACCCCGCATTCTAGTATTATGAGAGGGAGAGAAAGGCTTCTTCCTGTCCGCTCTCTCCATACCATGCATAATTTTATAGACCTCTATTAAGTCTCCCCTTAACCGCCTTCTTTCCAGGCTAAACAGCCCTAAGCGTGTTCATAGGGCAGTTGCTCTAGCCCCCTGGATCATTTTGGTTGCTCTTTTCTGCCCCTTCTCAAAGATTTCTGCCCTCCCTCAAAGTTTTGGCTTGGCATTAAAAAAAAAAAAACACCTCATGCATTCCCCACCCAAGTGGACAGAACTGCCCTGGATATCCAGCTCGGGGCTTTTGCGGCCCTCTGAAATCTCAAGAGCCAGAGGAGATGGATTGCTGCCCAGGGACTCCGGCTCCCAGTTTAGCCCTGGACAAAGTAGGAAAGCTACTCACGATGATCTGCTGCTGCAGGCGAGATGACAGGAGCAAAATATTGCGGGGAAAGAGGAAAGATAAAACAAAAGGGAAAAGATGTTTCAGACAATGCAGTAGAACAGAAATCAACTTAACCAAAAATGCTAACTGAAACAGCATTTTAACTGTGATAGCGTCTTAATCTTTTATGTCTTTTGTCCTCACGGTAGGCTATCACAGCACTGCAAGTGACAGAGTGTGGTTTCCAGAACATTTTATCGGTCAGATCCTGGGAACTCCTAGCATTTATTTGGGGGGTGGGGAGAGGGTGATGCTTCTAATCCTCAGAACTGTAAAAATTTGGTTTGATGAACGTGTGGAAAGAACAGAGATCACAGCAGATCTGAGAAGGGCCTTCAATGACCAGAGCATGTCAGAGATACAGCTAAAAATAATGCATTTGAAGAAATGATGCTGTACTAATTGTGGCATAGCAATAATTAACATCATAGTTCCTCCCCGCCCCCTGGTGTCACGAAAATTCTGTAGAATGATCACCAGCCGGGTTACCGCACTTGTATTCCCAGCGATGTATTAAGAGTTTGAAAACGTTATAAAAAATACTGTTCGCACTTTGTTTGGCCCCTTTAACTGTGAAGACGTCTTCTAACCATTTATAAGCCGTGGTATCCAAAAACCCTTTTAAAACGATGTTTTTTATAACATTTTCAAACTCTTAATACATCGCCGGGAATACAAAGTGTGGTAACCCCCTCTGTGAGGGTTTGGGACTTTTGTTGAATTTAACTTGTGACACATTTTCACAAACCTAAAATAAATAGTGCTCTTTTTTTCTTTTAAAGTCAAACATTTGGCCGCCCTGGGTGGGGAAAAGGTAGGATATTAAATAATAATAATTAGTCTTTACAGTTTCCCTGCTGCACAGGTCAGGATTAACATTCTAGGCCAGGGGTGTCAAACTCATTTGTTAAGGAGGGCCAAATGCGACATAAATGTCCCTTAGTCGGGCCCTGCCTCACCAGCCCAGATCGAGAGTGGGGTAGGTAGTTGCCTTAGCTGGCGAGCTTGCAGCAGGACCGCCAGCCAGATTGGGACTGGGGGGGGGGGGTGGCTGCCTCATCCGGCTCATGGGCTGGATCTGGCCCCAGGGCTGTATGTTCTAGGCTGATAGACAGATAACCATGACTGAGGCCATGACAACATGATTATACTGAATGACTCTTCCAGGTCACTTAGTGGGAGGGCAGGGGGAACTCCCCGACAGCATCGTTTTGGGACAAAGGAGGCCAGGCAGAAGTTATACCAACCGAGGTCACCTTCCTGCGATTGACATCTGTTAGAGCCTGCACCTGTGAGGGAGAGAGAAAATACAAGGTGAGAGATTTGAGGTCCCCAGAATACATCCATCTTTGTGTGTGTGTCAAGTCACAGCCGAATAATGGCGACCCTGTGGTTGGCCCTGCTCAGCATTTGGATGGGAGACCACCAAGGGATTTCAGGATCACTATGCAGGGGAAGCCAATGGCAAACCACCTCTGTAAGTCGCTTGCCTTGAAAACCCTACAGGGTCATTCATCCTTGTGTGTGTGTGTAAAGTCCTTTCAAGTCGCAGCCGACTTATGGCAACCCCTTTTGGGGATTTCATGGTGAAGTGCCCACGATAAAGGTATTTTACCTGTGGCACTACTAACTGACTGTGTACATAAACAGGTGCAGAAATCCCTCTTTTAGACGTGACGCCATGTAGAATGCGTGTCAAGAACCCCCCCTTCCCTCTATGTTTCTCTCTCTATTCAAACAGTCTGCATAAAGCAGTACATTCCACAATGTTGCAATTTCGTGAACGCAGCCGTTTTCTCTGCTCTGTTCGCCCGTTATCTAGGCAAAGGGAACATTCATGTTTCAGCTAAAGAACTGGTTTAAGGCAGAAACACTTGTTTACTTCAGTAGCCAAGAAATGATGCTTCTGGTCTGATTCTGAAAAGTATCTTTTATTGCCAGAAAATGTATAAAGCTTGCTGCTTGTGGAACAAAAGATTGATTTATTTTTGCTGTCTGACTCTGTGTTGGGCTGGAGAGATTTTGGATCCCAGCTTTGTAATTGTTTAAAACTTGGTACCATTAAGCAACATAGCTGTTTAGCTAACATCTGATCTCCAGTGTTATCCTTTGATCAGAGCTATCTGGATAGCCACTCTTTTTCCTATCGCCCAATCAGAAAGGTCGCTTCGCTAACTAGTCCCACCCCTGAGAAAGGGACGGCCCACTCAGAACATTTTCCCCCCGAAACGCCCCCACCTCGATGAACAGCCAATGAGAAAGCCTCGTCCGCGTTCTGCCCCGCCCACCGCCCGATTCTTAGCCAATCGCATACAACCCAATCGATACCCTCTCCTCCACCCGTACACGCTATATTTTCGCTTCAGACGGCCCTGCAAGGTCGGCGCCTTAGCGGCGGTCCGCGATCCTCACCGAGCGAGGGGCCAGCAAAGCCGGCTTCCAAAGCGGCCTGGAGGCCTTCAGCGTCACCGAAACGGCCATCTTTGAGGGCTGCGCGTGGAGTTGAAGAAACAGTTGTCTGGATACCGCGAGACCCCGTCCAACTCTCGCGAGCTTTGGCGGATAGCCGCGCATGCGCAACGGAAACCGTCATATATTACCCCCTTTTAACAATGTTTAATTATTTTAATTGCGTTTCGGCTCCATTAAGTTTCAAACACCCACGTCGCTCCTTAAAGACTGAGAAGGCAATATCACACCTCAGAAAACAAACCCTCCACCTTTCCCCCCCACCCTCAAACCGACAACCGGAAGTCGTATATCCGTCCGTCCCCGTCGATCCATTTCCTGCCTCTTGATTTTTTCCTCCCTCTCTTCCGGCTTCACATCTATGATCCTAGTCCTCCTAGAGCGGCTACATTGAAACAAACCCTCCCCCTTCCCCCATGCTCGGAAGTCGTAGGTCCGGTCGTATCTCCCTCCGTCGATCCATTCCCTGTCTCCACATTTTTCCCCTCCCTCTCTTCCGGCTTCACATCTATGATCCTAGTCCTCCTAGAGCGGCTACATTGAAACAAACCCTTCCCCTTCCCCATGCTCAAAGCGACAACCGGAAGTCGTATATCCGTCCGTATCTCCCCCGTCAATCCATTTCCTGTCTCCTGATTTTTTTTCCCCCTCCCTCCCTTCCTTATGGACATTTATGATCCTAGTCCTCCTAAAGCGGCTACATTGAAACAAACCCTCCCCCTTCCCCCATGCTCAAAGCGACAGCCGGAAGTCGTAGGTCCGTCCGTATCTCCCCCCCCGTCGATCCATTCCCTGTCTCCTCATTTTTTCCCTCCCCCTCTTCAGCCTCGACATCTATGACCCTAGTCCTCCTAGAGCGGCTACATTGAAACAAACCCTTCCCCATGCTCAAAGCGACAGCCGGAAGGTCCGTCCGTATCTCCCTCCGTCGATCCATTCCCTGTCTCCACATTTTTCCCCTCCCCCTCTTCCGGCTCGACATCGATGATCCTAGTCCTCCTAGAGCGGCGCCATTGATAAGCAGCGCGCAGGCGCCCCTCCGCTCTCTTTCCGCTCGGCGAGGTGAGATGGCGGCCGCGCGGCTCCGGCCTGTGGCGTGGATGGGGGGGGGGGGAGTAGGCCTCGGCCCGGCCCGGGCCTCCATTGCCTCCTCCCGGACCCGCCATTGACCTTGTCTCTCTTGTCTGTCTCTCTCCCCTTTAGGACCCGCAGCCATGGGCCGCCGACCCGCGCGCTGGTGAGCGTCTCTAGGGCGGCGACAGGCCGGAGCGAGGAGAGCCGGCCTGGCTGCCCGTGGGATGGGGAGGGAGTCGCTGGGCGGCCCTTGAACGCTGGTCTTGAGCGGGAGCCCGTGCCTGCGCCTTGCCCTCGGCGCCCAGTGGGGTGAGGTCGTGGGGGCCGGGCCCGTGAACGCATGTCCTGGCGACGGTCGGCCCCAATGGAGCCTCCATAGCCAGAGGCAGTGTACTGACGTGGTCGATCGGGCCTGCTGCTTCCGTGAGCTTAACAACTCTTGAGGCGCCACGCTGTCGTGAAGGGGAGGCTGCTAGTAAAAAAATGGATACTAGTCATGTGTGTGTGTAAAGTGCCGTCAAGTCGCAGCCGACTTACGGCGACCCCTTTTTGGGGTTTTCATGGCACGAGACTAACAGAGGTGGTTTGCCAGTGCCTTCCTCTGCATAGCATACTAGTCATACTGCACACCTATTCTCTCCGGGATCAGGGGAGCGTGCCTGTGATATTAGGTGATTTGGAACCTAATGGGCGGGATTCCCTTGCGTGAACAGACTGCTGGACTTGATGGTCCTTGGTCTGATCCAGCTCGGCCTTCTTTATGTTCTTATGGGTGTGTTAAGGATCTCCGCTATTTTTCAGGTTCCTCACTTTTGGGCTAAAATTCATGCCCTAAGAACACAGGGTAATAGCCACTGATGGACCTATTCTCCATAAATCTGCCCAATCCCCTTTGAAAGCCATCAGCACACTTGCTGGAAGTCAGTTCCACTGTTTGGTTTTACTCATTCAGCCTTGTGGCATCTCACGGGCTACCTTTTAAAAGTTATATGTTGGAACTTAGTAAAACTTGCATAGTTTTTTTATCTCGTATCTTCAGGACCGCCTCTCCTGGTATACCTCCCCCAAAGGGCCCTAAGATCGTCCGATGAACATCTACTTTTGGCCCCTGGCCCTAGGAGCGTGCGGCTGTCCTCAACAAGAGGACCTGGTGGAATGCTCTGCCTAGTAACATCAGGGCCCTGCGGGATTTGAAAGTTTCCCGCAGGGCCTGCAAGACAGAGCTTTTCCACCAGGCCTATAATTGAGGACAGCCGCTTATAATCGCTCATATTATTTATACCATCTTACTGGCCTCCCCTTCCTTCCCTTGAATGGGAACTACACATTATGAAGGGTTGTCACCTTCGTGGTTCCCTACAGTTTTCTTTTAGTCTTGATGCGCCATCACGTTAGGTTTTAGAATTTTATTGTTGGTTTTATTTTGGATATATATTGGTGCTGTTTTTAAAATGATATTACCCTCCCTGAGCCAGCTCACTGAAAAGGGTGGGTTATAAATCAAAAAAATAAATAAAATAAATAAATATCTCCTCCCCCCATCCAAAAAAACTTGCAGGATCAGTTCAGCGGCCTATTGCCAGGAATCACCTTACAGGTTCTTTTGTGAAGAGACCAAACAGGGCTTTGAAACCATCTGTTCCACCATGCTGCTGTATCGTGTGTATTATTTTACCCTTCAAAAATATACATAGAATCCTAGAGTTGAAAGGGGCCATACAGGCCATCTAGTCCAACCCTCTGCTCAATGCAAGATAGTGCTGGCTCCGTGAGCTGCAGAAGTTGTGAATAATGCCTTGGTCTAATTGCTTCCTTACAGGGACCCTTGAGATTCTCAGTCTTTTTGTCAGGCTGCTGTCCCAAGAGAAACTGTTTTTTTTCTGTGGGGCATCTTTAATAGAGCATGTCAAACACCAGTAGATTAAAGAGCTAGAATCCCTACCCGTAGAATCATAGAACTGGAAGGGTCCATACGGGCCTTCTAGTTCAACCTTCTGCTCAAAGGTGGTAAATACAATCTGCTGTACAGTGAATTGGCTCTGGAATGGGTAAAAGAGGCTGCAGTGGATTCGACTGGCACTGGATGAAGTAACTAGCCATTTCCCTTCTGTTCCCCGCATTGAAAGAAAAGTATATGGATTACTCACTTTTTGCTTCTTCTTTTTTTAGCGTGGCTTCCTTTAAAGAGCGAACATAGTAGTTATTTGCTTCTCTGAGGTTTTAGATCAGGGGTGTCAAACATAAGGCCTGAGGGCTGGATCTGGCCCCTTGAGAACTCTTATCCGCCCTGCGAGACAGCCATCTCCATCCTACCCCCCAATCTGGGCTAGCAAGGCCTAGCCTGGCCCAATCAAGTGACATTTATGTCATATCCGGCCCTTGTAACAATTGAGTTCGACACCCCCGTTTTGGGTTTTGCACTAGATAGCAGTGTGAGTTCTGACCTATTTGAAATTTTTTATTGTAGTGACTGCGGTTAAAATGCCTTCTCATGATCCCCAACTGTTTTTTTCCCTAGTTACCGATACTGCAAGAACAAGCCCTACCCAAAGTCCCGTTTCTGCAGGGGTGTTCCTGGTAAGTAAGGCAGTAACTCGAGTTGTGGAGGTTCTATCTCCTCCCTTAATACGCATTGCACATAGGTTTCCTTTCTTAGAGATAAAACAACAAACTAAAGATTTAGTCTAGTAGTAGTAATTGTGAAATTGGCTAATTTTGCACGTTTGTGTGTTCTGTACATTTTAAGCTCCTTTGGGTCAGTATTCTATGGAGAAAAGTGGGTAGAAACTGTCCTAAATAGTTATGCGAGGACTGCCTGATAAGTAGGGTTGCCAACCTCCAGGTGTGGCCTGGAGTTCTCCTGGAACTACAACTGATCTCCAAGCTGCAGAGATCAGTTCTCCTGGAGGGAATAGCTGCTTGGGAGGGCCAACTCTTTGGAATCACATACCTGATGAGCTCACTCCCCTTCCCAAATTCTGCCCTCCCCAGATCTCCGGGTACTTCCCAAGCCGCAGTTGGCAACCCTAGTGATAACTCAGCTGCAATGGCCACCCGCTTCACTTTTAGTTACAAGCACAGCTGCTTGTGGTGTCCTTGTGTCATAGATTCCTAGAGATGGAAGGGGCCATACAGGCCACCTAGTCTAATCTTCTGCTCAATGCAGGATCAGCCTAGAGCATCCCTGACCAGTGTATAGAATCATAGGCTTTGAAGGGTCCATACAGGCTATCTAGTCCAACCCCTTGCTCAATGCAGGATCAGCCTAGAGCATCCCTTTATATGTCCTTTTATAATAGCGGCCAAGTGTCCTTAGAGATAAAACAGCAAACTGAGTAAGTTTTAACTTGCGCTGGGAGTGCCAGATGAGAGTCAAAAGCAGGGTTACCCACCTTTCTTTTAGGATATCTGAGACACTCCCCTTCCATCTCAGCTACAGGTTGTGTTCTTTGGTAACAGTGGCTGACCCAGTCCCTTTGTTTCCTCCAGATGCCAAGATCAGGATCTTTGACCTCGGTAGGAAGAAAGCCAAGGTCGATGAGTTCCCACTCTGTGGGCACATGGTGTCCGATGAATATGAGCAGCTGTCCTCTGAAGGTAAGGAACCGTAGCAGGGTAGGCAGCCAGCTCTTGAACACATGAAGCTGCCTTATACTGAATTAGACCCTTGGTCCATCAAAGTCAGTATTGCCTACTCAGACTGGCAGCGGCTCTCCAAGGTCTCAGGTAGGGGTCTTTCACATCACCTACTTGCCTAGTCCCTTTAACTGGAGAGGCCGGGGATTGAACCTGGGACCTTCTGCATGCCAAGCAGATGCTCTGCCACTGACCCTCGGCCCCTCTTCGTGGCTCTCCAGGGTCTCAGGCAGAGGTCTTTCTCATCACCTACTTGCCTAGTCCCTTTAACTGGAGATGCCGGGGATTGAACCTGGGATCTTCTGCATGCCAAGCAGATGCTCTGCCACTGAGCCTTGGCCCCTCTTCATGGCTCTCCAGGGTCTCAGGCAGAGGCCTTTCCCATCACCTACTTGCCTAGACCCATTAACTGGAGATGCTGGGGATTGAACCTGGGACCTTCTGCACGCCAAGCAGACGCTCGACCACTGAGCCACAGCCCCTCCCTCTTACTGCCCCCCTGCAGTGGTCTCCTCTGCCTCACTGACACTGCCTGCCTCTACCCCACAGCGCTCGAGGCCGCCCGCATCTGTGCCAACAAGTACATGGTGAAGAGCTGCGGCAAGGACGGCTTCCACATCCGCGTGCGCCTCCACCCCTTCCACGTCATCCGCATCAACAAGATGTTGTCATGCGCTGGAGCTGATAGGTGAGCTCAGGAGAGGGGTGGGGGATTGTAGCAAACGTGCAGTCAATTAAGCCGACCAGCCCCTGCAGCCATCAGGGGCTGGTGTGCAATGGCTGCACACAGCAACTCCCCTGGTTGTGTATGTGCTCCGTTCTCTGTATGGAGTGCTTTAAGGGACCTCGGGAACACCTTTAGTAAGTCCTGGAAAGATGCATCTCTGGCCGTAGTAAATTGTCTACAACAAGGGTTTCTAAAGGGAGCCAGTGTGGTGAAGCGATTTAGAGTGGTGGAGTCTGATCTGGAGAACCGGGTTTGATTCCCTACTTATAGAATTGTGGAGTCGGAAGGGACCACCAGGGTCATCTAGTCCAACCCCCTGCACAATGCAGGAAATTCCAAACTACCTCCCCACCCCCAGTGACCCCCTACTCCATGCCCAGAAGACGGCCAAGGTGCCCTCCCACTCATGATCTGCCTAAGGACATAGAATCAGCATTGCTGACAGATGGCCACCTAGCCTCTGCTTAAAAACCTCCAGGGAAGGAGAGCTCACCACCTCCCGAGGAAGCCTGTTCCACAGAGGAACCGCTTGAACTGTTAGAAACTCCTCCATATGAGCAGTGGATGCTAATCTGGTGAACTGGATTTGTTTCCCTGCTCCTACACATGAAGCGAGCTGGGTGACCTGGTTTAGTCACACTCAGCCCCACCTACCTCCCAGGGTGTCTGTTGTGGGGAGGAGAAGCCGGTTTGATTCTGCCCTAAGTGGTAGAGAAAGTCAGCATATAAAAACCCAACTCTTCTTGAGCCTGTGGGAACTTGGAAATTTGACAATGGGTGGTTAGGGCTACCATAAAATGGCTACCACAGGAGATGGAGCCAACCACTCCGAAGAAACCCACGTGCAGGGGAGAAGAGGAGAAACACATTGGGAAAGAGGAGTAAGAGCGAATAAAACCAATATTGGTGGCAGCTGCTGCCTGTGAAACAACGTTGTTTTAATCAGCACAGCCAGTCAGAAGCACTGGTCCCACCCACTTTCCAAAAACTCTTGAAACAAAAGACAAGAAAAAAGCTTTACCCAAATTCATTAAGGGGGGGGCTCATACACTTCCTCCTTTCAGCCCTTTCGGACATCCCATTCCCTGGCTCACCCCAGGTTCGATGGAAGGAGAAGCAACTGGAACTCTGGAAGGGACCCAGGTTCATCAAGGGCTCACAATTCCAGAACTAGGGGGCAGACAAATCCAACAGATATGGCAACAAACAGGGTCAGATAAGCTGAGTTCTTGGCCAGGAAGGCACATGAATCTCCTGGTCCACAAAGATGGTACTAAAACATCAGCTTGGTTTCTTGTCAGGCTCCAGACCGGGATGCGTGGGGCCTTTGGCAAGCCCCAGGGCACTGTGGCCCGCGTGCACATCGGGCAGGTCATCATGTCCATTCGCACCAAGGTGCAGAACAAGGAGCACGTCATCGAGGCATTGCGCAGGGCCAAGTTCAAGTTCCCCGGCCGCCAAAAGGTAAGGCGGTTCGGCATGCATGGTGTGGAGAGAGTGGGCAGGGAGAAGCTTTTCTTCCTCTCCCATAATGCCAGAATGCTGTGGGGGGGGGGTCATCTGCTGAAGCTGGAGGGCGAGAGGTTCAAAACAGATCACAGGAAGTATTTTCTTTGCCCAAAGCATAGTTAAATGGTGGAACTCCCTGCCCCAGGATGTGGTGACGGCTGCCAACTTGGGAGGCTTGAAGAGGGGAGTGGACATGTTCATGGAGGAATTCATGGCTACTAGTAAAAATGGCTACTAGTCATGATGCATACCTATTCTCTACAGGATCAAAAGCCTATTATATGAGGTGCTGTGGAACACAGGCAGGATAATGCTGCTGCAGTCGTCTTGCTTGTGGGCTTCCTGTTGACCCCTGTGTGAACAGACTTCTGGACCTGATGGGCCTTGGTCTGATTCAGCAGGGCTTTTCTTATGTTCTTATGAGTGTGCCTATAAACAACACCATCTTTCTGTGAATGTACAAAGCATGGTGCCTCCGAAGGTGGGATGGGTATGTGGAATAGTGGTTAAAGTTCACACAAGCCCTGTTCGCGAGTTAACAGTGAACACCTGTTCATCTGTTCACCAAGAAAGAGGCGTGTCTCCTTCCATATGTCCCTGTGCGCCAGCTTTGTTAATCAGGCAGCCTTCTATTTGCCATCCCACCATTTAAGGTGGCCTGTCTGGCATCGACCAGAGCCTGGGCCTTTTCCATTGGCTCCAGCTTTGTGGACCGGGCTCCATGAAGAGGTGAGAGGGGGCCCCTCCCTGGAGATCTTCCGGAGACACTGCAAGCTTGTTTGCTTTTGAGGGGATTTGAACGGCTGGCATCTTTTTAAGGGGGGGAGGGGGAGCTCGGGTTCGCTATTCTATTTTGGTTTAAACAGAAAATGTTTTTGACTGTTATTGCAAGCCACCTTTAACCACGAGGAACGGCGGGATATAACTAATAACAGTCTTAAGAAATGAAATGTGTGTTCGCTGTACAGGTTAAACGGAGGACCTGTACTAGGATAAGTGGTTGCAACCATGCGTTCAGCTTTATATGTGTTGAATGTATCACACGTATAAAAAAGAATCTTGTGTACGCTGCGTTCAGTGATTTGTGAACAGGGCCATAAGTTCTGTAGGACTGTGTGGCTTTTGTTTCTGTGATAACTGGGGTGCTTTAGGCAGATGTTTCTGCAAATGTTCTCTCCCCAGGCGGAAGAGCTGGGTATGTGGTCTCTGAGCTAACTGCAGACGCACCAGTAATAACTGTATAGCTGTCTTGTGTGGGGATGGGTTAAATTGTGGAACTCTCTGCCCCAGGCCGTGGTGATGACTTTAAGAAGGGAGTTCATGGGGTAGAGGGGTATTCATGGCTGCTAGTCAAAATGGATACTAGTCATGATGCATACCTATTCTTTCCAGGATCAAAGGAGCAGGCCTGTTAGATGCTGTGGAACACAGGCAGGATGGTGCTGCTGCAGTTGTCTTGTTTGTGGGCTTCCTAGAAGCACCTGGTTGGCCCCTGTGTGAACAGACTGCTGGACTGGATGGGCCTCGGTCTGATCCGGCATGGCCTTTCTTATGTTCTTATGAGGTCTAGTCCTTGACAAAATGCACTGGGGAGTGAGAATTGTTGCCTAGTTTGATCTCTTCCCTCATTTTCTCTTCCAGATCCACATCTCCAAAAAGTGGGGCTTCACCAAATTCAACGCCGACGAGTTTGAGGATATGGTGGCCGAGAAGCGCCTCATCCCAGATGGGTGTGGAGTAAAATACATCCCCAACAGGGGGCCCTTGGACAAGTGGCGTGCACTGCATGCGGCATGAAGGGCTGGCGCACCCCTTCGCACCCCTCCTGCTCAGCTATTGCCTTGAAGGATGTTTAATTAAAAAAAGAATACTGCAGAGATCTCCTTTTCGGTGTGGTTGATGAAGCTGGGGTGAGGTGCTGGGATTACTTTAGGTCTCAAAAGGTTTGCTTCACTCTTACATACAAAACTGTGAAGGCATTTCATAAATTCAAACCCCCTTCTTCCAGTAGACTTCTCACAGTAGTGATTCTTTCAGCCTCTTGTAGCGATTCCCAAAAAGGGATTAGGCTTGCAGGGTAAAGTAATTTCACAGTAAGTCACCTTCTGACTTGTAGATTAGTGGTTTTCAGTTTGTTCTTCAGCCACGTTAGTGACTTCGAATCATAGAGTTGGAAGGGGGACCACCAAGGTCATCTAGTGCAACCCCTTGCACAATGTAGGGAATTCACAACTACTTCCCCCCCGTCTTTGAATGTAAAAAGCATGGTGCAAGGCATCTTGTATCCTATGACCTGTTTCTGCTGATCTCTCCCCCTCTATTGCTGACACCTTCTTTGCCTCCTATGCCGTTCCGAAATGTTTCCTTCTCCCCCTCTCCAAGTTTCTGTGGCCAAGAAAGTAACATTCACAAATCTTGTATGATCAAGGGTTGTGTGCTTCAATCACTAGGTTCTCTGGCAGTGAATTTCACAACAGTTGTGCAAAGTTCTTAATCAGCTTGCTTACCCTTTTTGGCATTTTTCCCAGCTTGCAAACGTTCTTGAGGCTCAGCGGGAAGAACTGCACATTGCCAGAAGCAGGAAGGCTTGTAGGGGCCAGCTTCGACCCAGTCAGGGTTCTCCCACTGCCTGTTAGTTAGTGCAGGCAACCAAACCACACCTACCGGTAGGCAAGGCTGCATATTGTGCGCACTAGAGGAGCGTCACCACAAGGGGTGTGCTCAATTTGCCCAAAACATCTGCCACAATTCAGCAACATGGTGTGGGTCAGCAATTGACCCCAGCTTCATAAGAACATAAGAAAGGCCCTGCTGGATCAGACCAAGGTCCATCCAGTCCAGCAGTCTGTTCACACGGGCCAACCAGGTGCCTCTAGGAAGCCCACAAACAAGAAGACAGCCGCAGCATTATCCTGCCTGCGCTCCACAGCACCTAATATAATAGGCACGCTCCTGGAGAGAATAGGTATGCATCATGACGAGTATTCATTTTAATTAGTAGCCATGAATAGCCCTCTCCTCCATGAACATGTCCCTCTCCAAAGCCTTACAAGTTGGCAGCCATCACCACATCCTGGGGCAGGGAGTTCCACAATTTCCTAATGCGGGAGATAGCTGAGAGGTTTATTTTATTGGTTTAAAACATTTATTAGCCACCTTTTTTTCCTTATGGAGTTCAAGGCAGCTTGCGATACAGATAAAACAGAAAAGAAAGTTCATTAAAAACATAAAACTCAAAATTTAAAATCATAACTCAAGACTTCTAGTAAACTAAACGCAGTCCTAAATAAAAACTGTCTTGAGCTGCCGCCTAAAGATGGAAAGCGAGGGGGCCAGGCGCACCCCCCTGAAGAGGTTTTTCCATACTTGTGGGGCTGCCACTGAAAAGGCCCCTTCTCATCTGCCCACCAGACAAGCGTCTTTGGTTGATGGGACAGCCTGGTTGTCTTCGTTCTCCCCTCATTCTTGCTTCATGTTCAGGATTCTGAAGGAAGGACGGTTGACGACTCAGAGCTCCCTCTGGGCCTTTGGTGCTAGCCTTAGATTCACCTCCACGGGGTAGTGGTCGCTGATTTCTAGAGCCTGTTGATTGGAGAGGAGTGGTTGTTGGCGGTCCAGATCTCGCTGCCTGCAGTTCCTGCTGTTTGTGCGGCTGCATTAGGGTTGCCAGCCTCCAGGGGAGGGGAGGGGACGTGACTCAGTGGTAGAGCATCTGCTTGGCATGCAGAAGATCCCAGGTTCAATCCCCATCATCTCCAGTTAATGGGACTCGGCAAGTAGGTGATGGGAAAGACCCCTGCCTGAGTCCCTGGAGAGCTGCTGCCGGTCTGAGTAGACAATACTGACTTCGATGGACCAAGGGTCTGATTCAGTATAAGGCAGCTTCGTGTGTTCACGTGAGATCTCCCAGAATTACAACTGGTCTCCAGGTTACAAAGATCAGTTCCCCCGGAGAAAATGTGTGCTTTGAAAAGCTGGCTCCATAGCATTATACCTAGGGTTGCCAGGTCCCGCTGCGCTACCGGCGGGAGTTTTGGGGGCGAAGCCTGAGGAGGGCGGGGTTTGGGGAGGGGAGGGACTTCAACGCCATAGAGTCCAATGGCCAAAGCGGCCATTTTCTCCAGGGGAACTGATCTCTGTCACCTGGTGATCAGTTGTAATAGCAGATCTCCAGCTAGTACCTGGAGGTTGGCAACCCTAATTAAACCCCACTGAGGTCCCTCCCCTGTAACCCACCCTCACTAGGCTCCACCCCCAAAATCTCCAGGAATTTCCCAGCCCAGAGCTGGCAACCCGAGACTTCGCATTAGTTTAGGAGGGTGACCCAGCCGACTCACTTCTTCTTCAGAGAGTCCGAGCGCGTGTGTGAAATTGAAAGGTTTGGCTGACCGGGCCACAACGGCGCCGAAGAGCTCTTCCCCATGGACGATGATCCTAAGAGTGAACACACAAGAGTAGGGCCTTTCTTATGTTCTTATAAGCGGGCAGCCGCAGGATCTGAACTCAGTCCCCAGCAAGACGAGTGGGTTACTGTCTAGGCCGGCTGGTGGCACAAGCTGTGGTTGGATTGCCAACTGCCAGGTGGGACCTGGAGCTCTACCCTTATTACAATTGATCTCCAGACCACAGAGGCCAGTTTCCCTGGAGAAAATGTCTGCTTTGGAGGGTGGGATCTGTGGCATTATACCCCGCTGAGGTCCCTCCCCAAACCCTACCCTCCTCGGACTCCACCCCCAAAATCGCCAGGTATTTCCCCACTAGAGTTGCTTTTACAACTAGTCTCCAGCCGATAGAGATCAGTTCACCTGGAGAAAATGCCCCCCTCGGTAGTTGGACTCTATGGCATCGAAGTCCCTCCCCTCCCCCAAACCCCGCCCTCCTCAGGCTCCCCCCCAAAAATCTCCCACCAGTGGTGAAGAGGGAACTAGCAACCCTATTCCCAACCCCAAGCTGCCATAGGGAATTGAACCCGGTTCTCTAGGTTAGAGTCCACCGCTCATGTGGAGGAGTGGGGAATCGAACCCAGTTCTCCAGATTAGACTCCACTAGCAACCCTATTCCCAACCCCAAGCTGCCATAGGGAATCGAACCCGGTTCTCTAGGTTAGAGTCCACCACTCATGCGGAGGAGTGGGGAATCGAACCCAGTTCCCCAGATTAGACTCCACTAGCAACCCTATTCACAACCCCAAACTGCCATAGGGAATCGAACCCGGTTCTCTAGGTTAGAGTCCACCGCTCATGTGGAGGAGTGGGGAATCGAACCCAGTTCTCCAGATTAGAGTCCACTACACCACGCTGGCTTTGATGGGGCCACACCTGTCGTAGGCGCAGCAAGTCCGGTGGCTGACGGTGGTGTCTTCCTTATCCCCGATGAGCCAATGGAAGGCGCGGTGATTGCGCAAGCGGATCCCCGCCCAGGCGTTTGCAGGGATGTAAGCCCCAGCAGCGTTCAGGTCTCCCAACACCATCAGGTTCTGCTGAACGGGAGGCTGTGAGTCTTTGCCATCTCTGCCCTACGATGCTCCCTCTTTCCCCGCACCCCCCCCCCAACCCCTGCCAAAGACCTGGGTCTTCCAGCGATGCACCAATTCCATGCACACTCCAAACAGCAGGTCAAGTTCGCGGGCGGCTTCCCGAGGGCTGGCGTGGTGTAGGAGCAGCACAAAATCGGAGGTGGCTGGGGTTGGAGAAAAGGCAGCACCGTTGGTTCAGGTCGTGGGTAGGGTTGCCAGCTCCAGGTCGGGAAATACCTGGAGATTTTGGGGACGGAGCCTGAGGAGGGCAAGGTTTGGGGATGGGAGGGACCTCAATGTCATAGAGTCCAACGGCCAAAGTGGCCATTTTCTCCAGGGGAACTGATCTCTATCGCCTGGAGATCAGTTGTAATAGCAGGAGATCTCCAGCTAGTACCTGGAGGCTGGCAACCCTAGTCATGGGAGAGGTGGCAGCAGGGTTGCCAACCTCCGGGTAAGGCCTGGAGATCTCCAGGAATTACAACTGATCTCCAGACGACAGAGATCCGTTGCCCTAGAGAAAACGGCTGCTTCAGAGAGCAGATTGTATGGCATTATACTCTGCTAAGGGGGGAATCTATGTCATTATATCCTACTCAGTTCCCTCTCCTCCCTAAACTCCACCCTCCCCAGGGAACTCCAGGCTCTGGGGAGGGCGATTCCTCAGACCCCTCATGTGGTGGGGAATTGGGCAACACCTGTGATTGGAGAACGGAAGCGGGCAGCAAAGGGACCCCTCGCAAAAGCCTCGAAGGGGCTGGAATCCTCTTCCCCAAACTGGCACCAGTCAGTGACGGAGACCAGATCCCTCCTGTCAAGGAGAAAGAAAACAGGGAACCTAAACCAATTGCCCTCCCCTCCTTTACTGATAGGGTTGCCAGCCTCCAGGTACTAGAAAAAGCAGACACCACTGTACTGATACTGAGTTAGTTAGGAAATTAGCACAGGAGCGACACAACATCAAGTGCAAAAAAGTTCTATTAGAAAAGTTACAAGTGGTAAATAACATCAATGCACAAACATGTCATCTCTCTAAGCAACGTTTTCCTGCTTTATCACTTTGAAGATACATACATCAGTAACTATTGGACTTTGTAGATATAGGATCACATTGGATAATTTGTTTGTGCATTAATTTGTTTGTGCGTTGATGTTATTTACCACTTGTAACTTTTCTAATAGAATTTTTTTGCACCTTGTAACTTGATGTTGTGTCGCTCCTGCGCTAGCCTCCAGGTACTAGCTGGAGATCTCCTGCTATTACAACTGATCTCCAGCCGATAGAAATCAGTTCCCCTGGCGAAAAGGGCTGCTTTGGCAATTGGACCCTATGGCACTGAAGTCCCTCTCCTCCCCAAACCCCGCCCTCCTTAGGCTCCGTCCCCAAAATCTCCTGGCATTTCCCACTCTAGAGCTGGCAACCCTATTTACTGGCAAACAGAAGAACAGGCCATATAACTGACTAGCACTTGAACTCCTCTCCGGGCTTTCGATTTGGTCTGTTAGTTGGATCAGAACTGCATTGGGCAGAGAGAGCTCCGATGTGGTGGGGGGCTCCCAGCTCCCCCCGGACGTTACCGATAGACAAAGACGTTCTGTTCCTTGTAGCTTCCACGCCCCAGCCTCTTGCTTTCCAGGCAGCCGTAGCGATGGGAAGGATCATATCTGCTGACCAGAAGAGAGAGCGCTTAATGTCCCCTTCGCCCCACCTTGGCCTCTCCTAGATCTGGGGAGAGAACCCAAAGTTAGCACAACCTCTTGTCTCAAAGTTACCAAAGAGGTCCCAAAGATGGTATGTTGCTATCAGTGGCAGGAAAAATGTAACTCAAATATCTATGCATGTGCTGTCTTATGGTGACCCCAGCATGGAGCTTCCAAGGCAAGCGAGAAGCAGAGGTGGTTTGCCATTGCCTTCCTCTGCAGAGCCTTCCTTGGGGGTCTCCCATCCAAGTACCGACCCTGCTTAGCTTCCAACTTATGGGGACCCCAGCAAGGGACTCTCAAGGCAAGTGAGACTCAGACATGGTTTGCCACTGCCTTCCTCTGCAGAGCCTTCCTTGGGGGTCTCCCATCCAAGTACCGACCCTGCTTAGCTTCCAACTTATGGGGACCCCAGCAAGGGACTCTCAAGGCAAGCGAGAAGCAGAGGTGGTTTGCCATTGCCTTCCTCTGCAGAGCCTTCCTTGGGGGTCTCCCATCCAAGTACCGACCCTGCTTAGCTTCCAACTTATGGGGACCCCAGCAAGGGACTCTCAAGGCAAGTGAGACTCAGACATGGTTTGCCACTGCCTTCCTCTGCAGAGCCTTCCTTGGGGGTCTCCCATCCAAGTACCGACCCTGCTTAGCTTCCAACTTATGGGGACCCCAGCAAGGGACTCTCAAGGCAAGCGAGAAGCAGAGGTGGTTTGCCATTGCCTTCCTCTGCAGAGCCTTCCTTGGGGGTCTCCCATCCAAGTACCGACCCTGCTTAGCTTCCAACTTATGGGGACCCCAGCAAGGGACTCTCAAGGCAAGTGAGACTCAGACATGGTTTGCCACTGCCTTCCTCTGCAGAGCCTTCCTTGGGGGTCTCCCATCCAAGTACCGACCCTGCTTAGCTTCCAACTTATGGGGACCCCAGCAAGGGACTCTCAAGGCAAGCGAGAAGCAGAGGTGGTTTGCCATTGCCTTCCTCTGCAGAGCCTTCCTTGGGGGTCTCCCATCCAAGTACCGACCCTGCTTAGCTTCCAACTTATGGGGACCCCAGCAAGGGACTCTCAAGGCAAGTGAGACTCAGACATGGTTTGCCATTGCCTTCCTCTGCAGAGCCTTCCTTGGTGGTCTCCCATCCAACTACTGACCCTGCTTAGCTTCTGAGATCTGATGAGATCGAGCAACATAGCTCCATATAACTCAAACAGCCAGGGGGGAAATGGCCTATCTCCGCAGGAGAAAGATCAGCCCACTCCTTGGCGTGCTAGTTGTCTGGTTGCTAGGGGACAGGGTTGCCAACCTCCAGGTACTAGCTGGAGATCTGCTATTACAACTGATCTCCAGACGATAGAGATCAGTTCACCTGGAGAAAAGGGCCGCTTTGGCCATTGGACTCTATGGCGTTGAAGTCCCTCCCTTCCCCAAACCCCACCCTCCTTAGGCTCCGCCCCCAAAACCTCCTGCCAGTGGCAAAGAGGGATCTGGAAACCCTACTAGGGGAGCGTCATCAGCAGCGAGCCTGAAGTGCTGCGTTCGTTTCAACTCTTTCATTCTGCTGCTCTCGCAGTCCCAAAACAGACCTAGAAGTACCCACTGTTACCTGTTCAGCTCCCGTAGCAGCATCCGGATTGCTGTTCCTTTGGAGTCCCGGACCTCTTGCACGGCCGAGATGTCACAGCGAGAGAGGATCTGGCAGTGGGAGAGCCGGGAAGGTCAAAGACTGCAGCTGGGGGTGGGAGGGAACCGTGGTGTAGGGTTGCCAACCTCCAGGTTCTAGCCAGAGATCTCCTGCTATTACAACTGATCTCCACTCGATAGAGATCAGTTCCCCTGGAGAAAATGGCCGCTTTGGCCATTGGACTCTATGGCATCGAAGCCCCTCCCCTCTCCAAACCCCGCCCTCCTCAGGCTCCGCCCCCCAAAATCTCCAGGTATTTCCCAACCCGGAGCTGGCAACCCTACCTTCCCTGTGAATCAGCCGCGGACTCACCTGCACCAGGGCTCCCATGACCTTCCGGTTGGCTGCTTTAGCCTTGCCGAAGCTGCGGATGTTGAAAGCGCAGATTTTGAAGGTGGAGGCCGCAAGCTGTGCGACCAGCAGGACCAGCAGGACGGCAACGGCTTGAGCCATAGCCCCGGCGCACCCCATGTCCCCTGGATCAGGAGGCAAATGCCGGCCAGAGGGCTTTCCTGCGGAGTCAGCAGCCGGGCAGGGGAGGGTCCGGGCTTTTTGTGCCGGTGGTTGCATTTGACGAGCCAGCAGAGAAAGTGCTCGGCTAGAACGGCCTGGTCACCGACAGAGAGAGCCGTGGCAGCCGGATCCGCCCCAGCTCCTCTCAGCCCTCCAGTTGATGCTACTGGTTTTCTAGAACCACCCTTCAGCATGTGCTGGTTTTCTGTAAATGCAGCCTCCGGACTTTTCCGCAGGGACCCCTTGGACAAGAGTTGCCTGTAAGTTGAATGAAAACACACCAGCCAGTTCTGTTTTATGACTTTTGTTCTTTTATTGACCCTTTCAGACTTCTCCACTGGTACGAGCGCGTGGTACAGTAGAGGTACAGTAGAGGTTGTGTTCTTTTAAAACATCTGCTACACCATCTAGGATGTGTTTGATGCCTTTATTGATTGATGCTGTCAGTGGTCTTTTCCGGAGGGGCTGTGGCTCAGTGGCAGAGCATCTGCTCGGCATGCTGAAGGTCCCAGGTTCAATCCCCACCATCTCCTATTAAAGGGACCAGGCAAGTAAGTGATGGGAAAGACCTCCGCCTGAGACCCTGGAGAGCCGCTGCCGGTCTGAGTAGACAGTACTGACTTTGATGGACCAAGGTTCTGATTCAGTATAAGGCAGCTTCATGTGTTCATGTGTCACCCTGGGGTCTTTGTTCAGATTACGCACACCGTTTTCGACTGTCAGAGGTCACCTTGCTCTCCCCCTGCGTTTCCCTGCGTTTTGTCCGCGTTTTCAAATTTGAGGTGAAACAGGTCCCTCAAAATGCAGGGAAACGCAGGGGGACACCGAGGCGACCTCTGACAGTCAGAAACGGCATGCGTAATCCAAACAAAGACCAGAAGTCGTCGTCGGAGTGACGGCGAGTGAAAGAGCCATGCATAAAAGACGAGTGTTTCAAGGAGAGTTTGACTTCAAAGGAAAGAGGTGGTGGATACGCCCGCAAAGAACAACCGACTCATGGCGACCCTCGAGGAGTTTTCAAGCCAGGAGGTGAACAGAAGGGGTTTGCCATTGCCTGCCTCTGCATAGAGACCCTGGACTTCCTCGGTGGTCTCCCATCCGAGTGTTAACCAGGGTTGACCCTGCTGTGCTTCCGAGATCTTATGAGATCAGCCCATCCTGGTCCATCCAGGTCAAGACAAGAGATCAACAGTGGTGGTTGGCCATTGCCATCCTCAACATAGCAACCCTGGGCTTCCTTGGTGGTCTCCCATCCAAGTGCTCACCAGGGCCAATCCTGCTTAGCTTCCGAAATCTGATGAGATCTGGCTAGCCTGGGCCATCCGGGTCAAGACAAGAGATGAACAGAGGTAGCTTGCCATTGCCTGCCTCTGCATAATGACCCTGGACTTCCTTGGTGGTCTCCCATCCAAGTACTAACCAGAACCAACCCTGCTTAGCTTCCAAGATCTGATGATATCGGGCCAGCCCGGGCCATCTAGGACACGGCGAGAGATGAACAAAGGTAGTTTGCCATTTCCTGCCTAAACATCGCAACCCCGTTGGACCCTCCATGTCAGACCGAAAAGGAAATACAATTGCTTAAAAAACAACGGCCATGGCATTAGCACCCACATCTCCAAGGCGTGGTCATACATCGAAAAGAGCCGAAATCAGGTTGTCTTGTGGGGTCTGCTGAGGTCTTCAGAGAAACCAGCAACCTTACTCAAGACTGAACTGGGACTATTTCATCTTTCCCTTTGAAAGCAAGGCTCCTTAAAACGTTGACTGAATTGTCTCCTAAGATTTTATTAGCAGCAATGGAAATGGGAAGGCACAAACACGTCTGGAGCACCCCAAAAAAAAAACATGATAGAGTTGCGGAAAAGTCTTGGCTTCGCATTCATCACCAAGCAGTTTTCAGATAAAGCACTCTAGGTATTCACTGCTTAACAAACATCATTAACTTTTCATCTCTTTGTAACTAAGAAGGTAGGGTTGCCAGCTCCGGGTTGGGAAATACCTGGATATTTGGGGGCAGAGTCTGATGAGGGCAGGGTTTGGGGAGGGGAGGGACTTCAATGCCGTAGAGTCCAATTGCCAAAGCGGCCATTTCCTCCAGGAGAACTGATCTCTATTGGCTGGAGATCAGTCGTAATAGCAGGAGATCTCCAGCTAGTACCTGGAGGTCGGCAACCCTACAACCCTATGAGAGCTGGAAAGGCAAAGCAGCAGATTGCTTTTTAAATTGCATATATGAATTTGACAGTCTCAACGCCGTTTCTTAATACTTTGTTGAAGCTGCCTGTTATCATCCGCCCATTTACACCAGACAAAATGTGTCCACACTGAGGCTCAAATCTCTCTCTAACACACACATAAACACACAACTCTGCCGTACTGGAATTTCCCTGAGTGAAGAAAAAGAAACTGAGTGCTGTATCCAGTTCCCAGAACATAGTTCCCATTTTATGTTCTATGCCATTTCTTCTATTACCCGGACTCCTCTGCTCTTCAGAGAGAATACATGATATATGTTACTTTCCTCCCAAAATATGGACAGTACATAATCTGATCTTTGAGTACATTTGCTGGAACAAAGAAAAAATTGAGGATGCACAGATAATGTCACACATAATGGCAGATAATGCCAGCGTGGTGTAGTGGTTAAGAGTGGAGGACTCTAATCTGGAGAACCGGGTTCGATTCCCCCAGTCCTCCACATGAGCGGCGGATGCTAATCTGGAGAACCGGGTTTGATTACCCTCTCCTCCACATGAGCGGCGGATGCTAATCTGGAGAACCAGGTTTGATTCCCCACTCCTCCACATGAGCGGCAGTCTCTAATCTGGAGAACCGGGTTTGATTCCCCACTCCTACACATGAGCGGCAGACTCTAATCTGGAGAACCGGGTTTGATTCCCCCCACTCCTCCGCATGAAGTCAGCTGGGTGACCTTGGGCTAGTCACAGTCCTCTTTGAGCTCTCTCACCCTCACCTACCTCACAAGGTGTCTGCTGTGGGGGAGGAAGGGAAGGAGATTTTAAACTGGTTTGATTCTCATTAAAAGGTAGAGAAAACTGGTGTTTAATAACCAACTTCTTCTCCTCCTCCCTATCCACTGGGGAAGGACATCAGAACATCAAGACTAAGGCTGACATCTTGTTAGTTTTCACCAGGCAGGGAGGATTTTAACATTCAGGGGAGGATTGTTCAGTTATGTGAGCGTCTACATTCTGAACCCAGAAGATTTCTACTGTGTAATTTGCCTGAAAACATAGTTTTGGCCCTCTGGGGAAGCGGTTGAATTATTCATTGCACACCATCAAAATTCTAGGATTTAAATCCCCCCCCCCCACAAGATTCTTTGACTCAGGCTCCAATTTTGTCCAGCTTTCTGCTGGTTTTTGTTTGCAAATTTCTGAAACAGCCAGACGTAGGAGCTCCAGGCTATGTGCAGAACTGGTCCTGAGAGCCATACACTACAGCAGGATTCGAATGTCTAAAAATCTGCATTTTCTTTGGAGCAACCAGGCACAAAAGGGAATTCACACACTGTGACAGTGAAAATCCCATCATCACCTCTGTCTGTAGAGGGCGCTCCAAATGCACAGTATATTCAGTATCATCCCTGGCCCGAGTCTGGGGATGCAACCGTTAGGGTGAAAAGCATGAGCTGCAAAGTTCCTGGTTTAAAGCTCACCTCAGCCCTTAGGTAAACCATCATCTCTCATCCTTAGCTCCTCTACAGCAATATGGGACCGCTGGCCTACCTTTTGGGGTTGTTGCTAGGTTGACTGAGATGATACACGGTTCGAGCACTTTGAATAGTCAAAGCATGCCGTAAATGCTTAGTATGTTATGCAAGGCCGAATTTAATTAACTAATTAATTAATTACATTGCATTTGTTTGTACCCAGCCTTTCTTCCCAATGGGGCCCCGAAGCAGATTACATGGTTCTCCTCTCCTCCATTTTATCTTCACAACAACCCGGCGAGGTAGGTCAGGCCGAGAGAGTGTGACTGGCCCAAGATCACCCGGCGAGCTTCCATGGCACGAGCGGGGATTCGAACCTGGGTCTTCCCAGATTCTAGCCCGCCACTCTTAAACACTGCACGGGATAAATGTCCACAGCAGCAAGAGAATGAAGTGAATGCTTTGAACGGCTGTTTTGGCTCAAGAATGGCTGCTTCTTCTCAATTCCTAGAGCTAGCCTTTGCACAACCCAGACTCTGCAGGGTCCACTCAGCTTCGACCTGGGCCACGGTGCAAACTGGTATGGACTTGCCCTTCGTCACTGTGGCCCAGGTTCAAGCCAAGCAGACTCTGTTGCTTTGCCAGTGCCCCGGGGCCAATTGGCTCAACGTGATCCCAGCTGCCAGCAGCCCTGGCAGGAAGGAAGTCCACCAGGAAGAAGAAGACGAAGGAGGAGGAGTTGGAGTTGGTTTTTATATGCCGACTTTTTCTACCTCGTAAAGAATCAAACCGGCTTACAATCTCCTTCCCTTCCCCTCCCCACAACAGACACCCTGGGAGGTAGGTGGGGCTGAGAGAGTTTAGAGAGAGCCCAAGGTCACCCAGCTGGCTTCACGGGGGGGGGGGGAGTGGGGAATCAACCCCGGTTCACCAGATTAGAGTCCGCCGCTCATGTGGAGGAGTGGGGATCAGTTCAGTTTATCTACAGTCATTTGATCAGCAAGTAAAGAGTGGGGAATCAAACCCAGATTAGAGTGGGGAATCAACCTCCAGATTACAATCCACCTCTCCAAACCACTGCTCTTAACCACGACACCACATTGGCTCTCCAGTTAAACAGCCAATCTACCACTGCTTCCTTGGACCCAAACGTATGACATTCCTGCCACTTCTCAGCCTGTTGAAACGGCACACCAAAATCTGTCCCACCTTCTTTGTGCTAAGGACACGCATTTTGTCTCTGGCAGCGCTCTGTGTAATCTGGAAACCCACACAACACCTTTAAAGCACAGCTTGGTTCAGTAAAAGATATTATCTCGCAAATCCTCTCTCCCCAAGCAACTGATAAAGCCGCCAACATGTGCATCCCTGGGATCAGAACGTCAGATGCCGTATCCTGAGCCGGACAACATGGCTAATGCCAGCAGAACAACACCCGCAGGCTGGAATCCGTCACTGGCGGTATTCAGCTCCACTTCGACAGGGTAATGGTCGCTGATCTTCAGTGCCTGGAAACATGGAGAGAGAAAAGAGAGAACGAAAGGCTGGGGATCAGATTCTCCGGCTTCTATCCCTGATGTAAAAAAGGATCATTCATAGAATCACAGAACAGAATAATAGAATCAAAGAGTTGGAAGGGTCTCTAGAGGCCATCTAGTCCAACCCCCTGCTCAATGCAGGATCACCCCAGAGCATCCCTGACAAGTGTTTGTCCAGCCTCTGCTTAAAGACTGCCAGGGAGGGGGAGCTCACTCTTAACCACTACACCACGCTGTTTAGGATTGCACTGTTAGCCTCTATTAATTTGCCTGGTCTTTTTTTATTAACTTTCATGTTAATTAGCAATTATTGCTTCTGGTGGTGGGGAGTTCCTCCCCTTCCATCTCAACAGATATTCCCAGGTACCTCTGCCTCGGAGAGTCCATATTCCTTGGGGAAGTCAAATGGCTGAGCTGATCCAGGTACGACCGCACGCAGGCAACGTTCTCCGTGCACCACAATCCTGTATAGAAGAAGAAAAAGAGTTGGTTATTATATGCCAACTTCCTGCACCACTTAAGGAAGAATCAAACCATCTTACAATCTCCTTCCCCTCCCCACAACAGACACCCTGTGAGGTAGGTGGGGCTGAGAGCTCTAAGAGAGCTGTGACTAGCCCAAGGTCACCCAGCTGGCTTCATGTGGAGGAGCGGGGAAACCAACCCGGTTCACCAGATTAGCATCCACCGCTCACATGAACACATGAAGCTGCCTTATACTGAATCAGACCCTGGGTGCATCAAAGCCAGTATTATCTACTCAGACTGGCAGCGGCTCTCCAGGGTCTCAGGCAGGGGTCTTTCACATCACCTACTTGCCTGGTCCCTTTAAGTGGAGATGCCGGGGATTGAACCTGGGACCTCTTGCATGCCAAGCAGATGCTCTGCCACTGAGCCACGGCCCCTCTCCATGGCTCTCCAGGGTCTCAGACAGAGGTCTTTCACATCACCTACTTGCCTGGGCCCTTTAACTGGAGATGCCGGGGACTGAACCTGGGACCTTCTGCATGCCAAGCAGATGCTCTACCACTGAGCCACGGCCCCTCAGCGCTTGTGGAGGAGTGGGGACTCAAACCCGGTTCACCAGATCAGAGTCCACCACTCCAAACCACCGCTCTTAACCACTACACCACGCTGGCTGGTGAGGAAGGAGGCAGCCTCAGATTAAACAGAAAGGATCCTGCAGCCTTGCCCCTGGACCAAGTCCGGACCCCCAGACCCCACCTGTCGTAGGCGCATCGGGTGTTTTCTCGAACCGTGGTATCGGCTTTGTCCCCGATGAGCCAATGGAAGCCGGGCTGTTGGCGCAGGCGGATCTGGTCCCAGCGCTTCTTGGCCACGAAGCCACAGTCAGCGTTGAAATCTCCCAGGAAAATCATATCCTGTATGGTGGGAGGGAGGGTGGCAGAAAAGGGTCAGGGGGTTACCACGCGGGGGGGGGGGTTCGACAGGATTGCCACGGCTGCTGGAAGGAGTGGAGAGTGACGTGTCGCTTAAAGCTCGCACAAGCTTTGGAGCTACAAGGGAGGGCAGAAACAAGTAGTCTGAGGGGACATAGTAAGCCAGCATGGTGTAGTGGCTAAGAGCGCTGGTTTGGAGCAGTGGAGTCTGATCTGGAGAACTGGGTTGGTTTCCCCGCTCCTCCACACAAAGCCAGCCAGGTGACCTTGGGCTACTCACAGCTCCCCTAGAGCTCTCAGCCCCACCTACCTTGCAGGGCGTCTGTTGTGGGGAGGGGAAGGGAAGGCAATTGTAAGCCGGTTTGATTGTCCCTTAATAAGGTTCCACATAGTATTCTAGTTGACAAATTGGGAAAATGTGGGTTAGATCCTATTATTGTTAGATGGATCTGCAACTGGTTGACAGATTGTACCCAAAGAGTGCTAGTTAATGGTTCCTCGTCCACTTGGAGAGAAGTGACTAGTGGAGTTCCTCAGGGATCTGTGCTGGGCCCTGTGTTGTTCAACAACTTTATAAATGATTTGGATGAAGGAATAGAGGGGATTAAATTTGCAGATTAAATTTGCAGATGATACTAAATTGGGAGGGGTAGCAAACACGGCAGAAGACAGAGCCAAGATGCAGGCTGATCTTGACAGACTGGAGAAATGGGCTAGAACTAATAAAATGCACTTCAACAAAGACAAATGTAAAGTTCTGCATTTAGGTAGGAAAAAACAAATGCATAATTATAGGATGGGGGAGACTTGTTTGAGCAGTAGTGTGTGTGAAAAGGATCTTGGGGTTTTAGTAGACCAAACACTGAACATGAGTCAGCAGTGTGATGCTGTAACTAAAAAGGCAAACGCAGTCTTGGGCTGCATCAACAGAAGTAGTGTCCAGATCACGCGAAGTGATGGTATCGCTTTACTCTGTTCCGGTTAGACCTCAACTAGAGTACTGTGTTCAGTTTTGGGCACCACAATTTAAGAAAGATGTAGACAAGCTGGACTGTGTCCAGAGGAGGGCAACAAAGATGGTGAGGGGTCTGGAGAACAAGTCCTATGAGAAAAGGTGGAAGGAGCTGGGTATGTTTAGCATGTTTATGAAGAGGAGAACACTGAGAAGGGATACAATAACCATGTTCAAGTACTTGAAGGGCTGTCATATAGAGGAGGGTGCCGAGTTGTTTTCTGTTGCTCAAGAAGGTTGGACCAGAACCAGTGAGTTGAAATTAGATCAAAAGAGTTTCCGTCTAGACATTAGGAAGAATTTTCTAACAGTTAGAGCGGTTCCTCAGTGGAACAGGCTTCCTCAGGAGGTGGTAAGCTCTCCTTCCCTGGAGGTTTTTAAGCAGAGGCTAGACGGCCATCTGTCAGCAATGCTGATTCTGTGACCTTAGGCAGATGATGAGAGGGAGGGCATCTTGGCCATCTTCTGGTCACTAGGGGTGTGTGGGGGGGAAGAGGTAGTTGTGAATTCCCTGCATTGTGCAGGGGGGTTGGACTTGATGGCCCTGGTGACCAACTCTGATTCTATGATTAAGTGGTAAAGAAAGTCGGCTTATAAAAACCAACTCTTCTTCTTCTTCTTCTAAACATTTCAATCCTGGGAGTAAGTGAACTACAGTAGATGGATTAAGATGTTTTCAATCAGAAAAGTGTCTTATTTGGGGAATGACAAAATACAGAAGAAATGGAGCGGTGGACTCCAATCTGGAGAACCGGGTTCGATTCAACTGGGTTCGATTCCCCACTCCTCCACATGATGCCTGCTGGGTGGCCTTGGGCCGGTCACAGTTCTCTCAGAACTCTCTCAGCCCATGAAGAGGCAGGCAATGGCAAACCACCTCTGAACGTCTCTTGCCTTGAAGTCCCTATGAGGTCGCCGTAAATCAGCTGTGACTTGACACCTGTAGGGTGACGTCACATCCCAACATTTACTAGGCAGACTATGTTGACGGGGTGGTTTGCCAGTGCCTTCCCCAGTTGTCTTCCCTTTACCCCCAGCAAGCTGGGTACTCATTTTACCAACTTCGGAAGAATGGAAGGCTGAGTCAACCTTGAGCCGGCGACCTGAAACCGACTTCCCTCGGGATCGAACTCAGGTCGTGAGCAGAGCTTTTGACTGCAGTACTGCAGCTGACCACTCTGCACCCCAGGGCTCTCTTGCAAACCAGGATTACCCCATATTTATTGATATTCTACCACAAATTTGTCGTTTTTGTTTGCTTTTGCCGTCACGTTTTAGCCAACTTATGGCGACCTGATAGGGTTTTCAAGGCAAGAGACGTTCAATGGTGGTCTGCCGTTGCCTGCCTCTGCATAGCAACTCTAGTATTCCTTGGTGGTCTCCCATCCAAGTACTAACCAGGGCCCACCCTGCTTAGCTTCCGAGATCTGCGGAGATTGGGCAAGTCTGGGCCAGCCAAGTCAAGGCAGAGACGGACAGAGGTGGGTTTGCCATTGCCTGCCTCTGCGTAGCAACCCTGGAATTCCTTGGTGGTTTCTCTTCTAAGTACTAACCAGGGCTGTCCCTGCTTTGCTTCTTAGATCTGATGAGATCGGGCCAGGCTGGGCCAGCAATGTCAGTAGTTAGGGTATGGCAAGTAAGAGCTTCAGCAGTGAAGCAGCAATACCTTGCCTACATGGATGTTGCAGGATTCTATTCCGAATAAATTCCTTCCCTCTGCCTCATGACTCCCCACTCCATACCTCTGTCTTCCATCGATCCCGCACATTCAGGAAAACATCATAGAGAGCATCGATTTCGGCTTCTGCCTTGGAGGGCATTGTGTGTTGTGGGATCAGAACCACATCTGGGAGTGCTAGAGGGAGGGGAAATGGAGGCGGGAGGAGAAGAAGAGGAAGAGGAGGAGGAAGAGGAGTTTTTATAAGCCAATTTCCTCTACCACTAAAGGAAGAATCAAACCGGCTTACAACCATCTTCCCCTCATAGAACAGAATCATAGAGTTGGAAGGGATCACCAGGGTCATCTAGTCCAACCCCCTGAGCAATGCAGGAAATTCACAACTACCTCCCCCAGCCACACCCCCAGTGACTCCTACCCCATGCCCAGAAGATGGCCAAGATGCCCTCCCTCTCATCATCTGCTTAAGGTCATAGAATCAGCATTGCTGACAGATGGCCACCTAGCCTCTGCTTAAAAACCCTCCAGGAAAAGAGTGCTGGGAGCGATCCTTTTCCCTCTTCAGGACATCCTGAACACATGAAGCTGCCTTATACTGACTCAGACCCTTGGTCCATCAAAGTCAGTATTGTCTACTCTGACTGGCAGCAGCTCTCCGGGGTCTCAGGCAGAGGTCTTTCACATCACCTACCTGCCTGGTCCCTTTAACTGGAGATGCCGGGGATTGAACCTGGGACCTTCTGCATGCCAAGCAGAGGCTCTGCCACTGAGCCATGGCTCCTCCCCAACTAGAAACAGAACTTGTGTGTCCTGCTGGGCTCTGACCTTTGCTTGGCAGTGTGAAGCGGACAATATAGGGCTCCCTTGCGAAGACGTCCGGTCGGTCTGGGTGATCGTCCTTGTATGTGTAGGCATCTAGCAACCGGGTCTTGCCGGATCTACGAGAAGGCAAGACAGAGAGATAAACAGCAGAGTATCGGAACCCAGGAAAGAAAGCAGAACCCATGGGAGGAGGAAGAGGAGAAGGAGATTTGGTTTTTATATGCTGACTTTCTCTGCCAGTTAAGGGAGACTCAAACAGGCTTACAATCGCCTTCCCTTCCCCTCCACACAACAGACACCCTGTGAGGCAAGTGGGGCTGAGAGAACTGTGACTAGCCCAAGGTCACCCAGCGGGGAAACCAACCCAATTCACCAGATTAGCCTCCGCCGCTTGTGTGGAGGAGTGGGGGAATCAAACCCGGTTCTCCAGATCAGAGTCCGCCGCTCCAAACCACCGCTCTCTTTTTTTGCCATTAGATTTTTTTATAACATTTTTATTGTTTTTTATATTACAGTAGTTTCCATTATTCATTAAGATGATTATATGATATAAACAATATTTCTCTATTCTATATAACTAATTAATTCATATATTTACGTTGACTTCCCCTCTCTCCTCCTCTATCTTTTTGATAACTTTATTGTCACCTTTGCATTTAATTTAATTCAATACAATACTTCATATATAAATCAGAACAATTCTTAAAATCTAAATCATTTATCTTAATAGTATTTCTACCTTAGTCAATTGAATTAGAGCAAAACATAACCTTCAATACTTCCCAGTTTAAATTCATTTTGACAATATATTGTCCATGCCTCCCATTCTCCCACAAATTCTGTATTCTCCTTTTGATTTACTAATGCCGTAAGTTTAGCCATTTCTGCTAGTTCCAACATTTTATTTATTCAGTCCAGCTTATTCGGTATCTCTGAAAGTTTCCATTTTGCCGCATAAACCAATCTTGCAGCTGTAGTGGCATATATCAAAAAAGATCTCTGAGTTAATATTGTTTCTGGTATAATACTTAATAATATCATTTCCGGTGTTTTAGGGATATTCTGTTGTCAAACCACTGCTCTTAACCACTACACCACGCTGGCTCTCAAGAGACGGCTCTTTCATTCTGTACAACTGGCCAGATTTTATTGTGCTGAGGCTAGGGGTTTGCCAGCTCTGGGTTGGGAAAAGCTGGAGATTTTAGGGGTGGGGAGGGGAGGGATCTAGGGGTGCCAGGTTGCGGGACCAGCAGGCAATTGCCCACCCATCCAGCAGGTTGCTCAGAGTGGCGGCCACATGTAACGTGCTTATGTCACTGCCTGGGAGGCATGGATTAATTATTGCAGAGATGAACTTAAATGTGATATTAACAAATGTATTTTGATCTAATTCAGAACGGATGTATTGAGTACTGATGGTTTTGTTATAATTGAATTAGAAAAACAATACAAAGAGGGAAAAAAAGTTAATTAAAAGATCAGAGGAAGGGGGAAGTCAAAGAATTAGTTTTTTTTTTATAATGTGTAATGAAACGTATAATGATTGTATGGGGAAAAAATTATTATATAAAGTGCTTATGTCACTGCCAGGTTTACTTCCGGAAGAGCCGCATTGCGATGGGACTCTTTACCACCCAAACCCCCAGGGTTTGAATGGTAAAGCATCCCTTCATGATGCGCAGCTTCCGGGAATAAACCTGGTGGTGACGTAAGCCCGTTACGTGCGGCCACCCAACCCCGCACCCGAAAACCTCCCGCTGGCGGAGAGGATGGACCTGACAACCCTAGGAGGGACTTCAATGAGGTATCATGCCATAGAGTCCTCCTTCCAACGCGGCCAGGGGAACTGATCTCAGTTGCCTGGAGGTCAGTTGTAATAGCGGGAGACCTCCAGCTACCGCCTGGAGGTTGGACAAGATCCACAACAGCACTCGCAACAATTTGGAAATGATGTGGATTTATAAAGGTGAGGAAAGTGCAGGGGAAGTGAATGATATATACAATAATGATACAATCAAATACTGATACAAGTTAACAATAAAATACCAGCATAACTCGAGAGTCAATCAAAGGATATTATGATCATAAGCAACAGGTAAGTTCAAAATTATTGTCCACAAATTATAGTCCATAAAAGTTGTGGGTTTTTTGTGGTTATGAATTAATTATCCAAGCAGCTGGAAGACAAACAATGACGCAAAGCCAGAACGAGGAGATATCAGGACGTGTCGTCTAGATCAAGATCACGTTTCGCACATGGCTTCATCAGCTATTTGTATCACACTTAAATTCTCATAATAGGTAAAGTCTCAAATAGGACCAGTTGGTCTCAGAGCAGTCATGATAATTGATTCATAACCACACACACAAAAAAAAAACCTTTTATGGACTATAATTCGTGGACACTAATTTTGAACATACCTGTTGCTTATGATCATAATATCCTTTGATTGATTCTCGAGTTATGCTGGTATTTTATTGTTAACTTGAATCTGTATTTGATTGTATCATTATTGTATATATCATTCACCTCCCCTGCACTTTCCTCACGTTTATAAATCCACGTTATTTCCAAATTGTTGTGAGTGCTGTTGTGGATCTTTTCCATTATCCTTACAGCACTGAGCCTTTCGTTCTATCCAGGTTTACCGCCTGGAGGTTGGCAACCCTAGCTGAGGCATAAATGGGACAAAATATGCTGGCGCATAGTCTTAGAGGTGTCCGTCTGATATTGGCTCATGGGAATCATTTTAGGGTGCAGGATTGAAGGTTAGCTAACATATATTAATTAAGGGTAAATAACTTACATGTGAGTCAGTTTGGTGTAGTGGTTAAGAGTGTTGGACTAGTATCTGGGAGACCTGGGTTCAAATCCCCACTCGGGCCATGGAAGCTCGTTGGATGACCTTGGGCCAGTCCCACTTTCTCAGCCTAGCCTACCTCACAGGGTTGTTGTGAGGATTAAGTGGCGGAGAGGAGAATGGTGTAAGCTGCCTTGGGTCCCCATTGGGGAGAAAGATGGGATATAAATAAAGTAAATAAATATAAATAATTTTGAAGATGCAAAAAAAAAAGGAAGAAGAAGAAACATGTAACATTAATTAAAAAAAAGAGGAAGGGGTATTCTATATTTCGTGATGGGAAAAGGGGGTATTGCTAAATGCGATAATTATTTCCTTTTTATAAAGAAAGGGAAGAGAAGTGAACCACTGTAAGAGAGATGAACACTCCTAGAGGAAGGGAGATTGAAAGAGTTGAAGATAGTACACACATATCCTTTGCTATAACATCTATTTGTGTTAGGGTTGCCAACCTCCAGGCAGTGCCCTGCAAATATAAAGGCTCAGTGCTGTAAGGATAATTGGAGCAACCCAAGACAGCACTATAAACACATTTCTTATGCAAAAAAGTGCATAAGAAATGTGTTTATAGTGCTGTCTTGGGTTGCTCCAACCTCCAGGCAGTAGCTGGCGATCTCCTGCTATTACAACTGATCTCCAGCCGACAGAGATCAGTTCCCCTGGAGAAAACGGCCGCTTTGGCCATTGGACTCTACGGCATCGACGTCCCTCCCCTCCCCAAACCCCGCCCTCCTTAGGCTCCGCCCCAAAAACCTCCCGCCAGTGGCAAAGAGGGACCTGGCAACCCTCATTTGTGTTGTCAATTTCTCTTCTCAAAATGCTCTCAAAGGAGGTGGGAGGTGGTACTCAATTTCTCAGAAGAGAAGCACTGGGGTTTAGACCCGAAAGGAAGCCCTGCAGCTTAATTCTGAGTCCGTGGGAAGATGCTGCGGTCCCTTAGTGTGGAGAGGAAAGGCACACTTTTGCATCATCTCTTGCACTGCTCTTCTTTAACGTCAGTTCCTGTTTCTTTAAAGAAAGGGTGCAGCCACTGGCGCGGGGTGGGTGGGTGGGGGGATTGCTAAATGGCTGTCGTTAGGGTTGCCAACCCCCAGGGACTGTGGAAATCAAGAGAGTAGCACAAGACAATTCTTTCTATAATAAGAAGACCAAACTATAGCAATTAATGCTATTAAGAATATGTATTGGAAACATACAAAGAACAAAGTTCTGGAGCAAAAAAGTATCACATAGGTAATTAAGACCCCAACTTTCAATAAGGGCTTTACAATACAAATATGAGCCCAAATTCTCAATCCTTATTCAGTCTACATACATAATTTCATAAAGTGCATGAGTGAACCACGGGAACAATACTCAGTCCGCATGAATAATTTCATAAAGTGCATCAGTAGGTCGCAAAAGCAAGATGAAGGGCAATGGAAATCCGGTATAATTCCATTTCGAGACGTCTTACTTTGCCGTCCAGATACAAGGAAAGGGTACACTCCTATGTGCATTGACTGAATAGTGCACAAAAAGATTGAAGGGTGGGGGGATTGCTAAATGGCTGTCGTTAGGCTTGCCAACCCCCAGGGACTAGCTGGAGATCTGCTATTACAACTGATCTCCAGCCAAAAGAGATCAGTTCCCCTGGAGAAAATGGCCACTTCGGCCATTGGACTCTATGGCGTGGAGGTCCCTCCCCTCCCCCAAACCCCGCCCTCCTCAGGCTCCGCCCCAAAAACCTTTGGTGGCAAAGAGGGACCTGGCAACCCTAGCTGTCGTTAAAAGGGGAAGGGTTAGGGCTACAAGACCAAGCGCAATCATACTACCAAGAGGTTTCTTTTCGTGCTGAAATCCCTATTTCATTGTGACACAGCAGTATCATTGAGGCGGTAGAAACCAGAAAGGGCCCCAGAGAACCGATTAGCGCAATTATTAAGAATGCGGACTTTGAACCAGGAAGCCCCGTTCAGATCTCATGAAAGCAAAAACAGATGAGACAGTTTTACAGATTCCCGAATGCTCAATTGGCCACAGGGCCATGCGTAGGAGAAATTATAACCTCTCCACGGCCACTCGGATTCCAAATTAAAACTGAGTTCTTCCCCTTGCTGTTAGCATTTTAAATGGGGCAGATGTTTTTCAAGGGCTCGCCTTTTCCCCTTTAAAACACTGGTAAGCAGAGACAGCAAACTGGTTTTGATTATAATGCGGTGCTTGAAGGGTTACATTTATTCTCAGCCTGGCCCCCAAGGCAAACTGAGGCAGTTTAAGCTCACCTTTCCCCCTTTAAAATACTAATAGCAGAGACAGCAAACTGGTTTTGATTACAGTGGGGTGCTTGAAGGGTTAAATCTAGTCTCAACATGCCCCCCAAGGCAAACTGGGGTTTGTATAAGCCTACAATTTGCATTTGATTGATGGATAGAGAGGTGTGATCATCCTCACTACACCTGTCAGAGCCTGACAAACTCACTTAACTTGCCTTTGGCAAGGGATGGTTCAAACCTAGCAGAATCAAGCAAGGAAGGGATTGGGTAAGCAAGCTATATGATTGTAACGAAAGAGGCCCATTGGTTAAAATCAATATAAAGTTTGATAGGAGGAGGATTACAGAGGCTTTAAAAATTGTGACACATGTTAAGGATAGTTCCCAAGCCTCCGTGCTTGCAAGACGGAGATAAAAGTGTTGTTGCATGAATTACGGCGGTAAATCCTTTTCATCTCTGAAAAGTATCACATAAACACCAACAACAAAACGGTTAGATTCGAATCCAGTAGCGCAATTAGAGACCAACAAGAGTTTCTGGATATACGTTTTTGAGAGCCAAAGCTCCCTTCGTCGGACACGAGTAGGAGGGGAGACCTCAGAGCCAGCGTGGCGTAGGGGTTAAGAGCGGTGGCTTGGAGCGGCGGACTCTGATCTGGAGAACCGGGTTTGATTCCCCACTCCTCCACACGAGCGGCGGAGGCGAATCTGGTGAACCGGGTTGGTTTCCCCACTCCTCCACACAAAGCCAGCTGGGTGACCTTGGGCTAGTCACAGCTCTCTCAGCCCCACCTACCTCACAGGGTGTCTGTTGAGGGGGGCGGTAGGGAAGGTGATTGTAAGCCGGTTTGATTCTCCCTTAAGTGGGAGAGAAAGTCAGCATATAAAAACCAGCTCTTCTTCTTCTTTATCTCAGTCAGAAGGTGGGAGGGTGTAAAGAACGCCTGTAAAGGATGCAAAGGTACTGTGCTCCTTCCACCTTCTCACTTGAGGTAAAAGGACTCAGAGATCTCCATTCCTACTCATATCTGATGAAGGGAGCTTTGACTCTTGAAAGCTCATCTCCTTGAAACTTTTGCTGGTCTCCAAGATGCTTACTAGACTCTGGTCTAACTGTTTTACTGCAGACCAGTAAACTAACAACAAAAAGGGGAAGGTACTCACCTGTATACGAAGACGTAGCGTTCTTGGTAATTGCTCCGGCCCAGCAGAGGGCTGGCGAGGTAGTTATAGGGCCCAGAACTATCAAAGCTGACGGGAAAAGAGACAACTTGCATTCCCTTCTGCTTTGGTCGCAAAAAAAAGTATTCAGGTTGAGGGTCCCTTATCCGGACATCCGATATCCGGACTGATCTGAAAACCAGACCTTTTGATCCGGCACGCAGGCATTACTCAAAGGCCCTCGGCGGGGCGTCGATGGTTCAGTGTACCCAAAATTATTAAAAATATCGCTTCGCTTATGTAGACCACCTCCCTCGTATTTATTCACACGCACCTATTCAGAGCTGCCAATAAGGCGGGGACGGCCTTCCCTTTTGCGTCCATCACCTCTTGCAGGACGGAGATATCGCAACGAGACAGGATCTGTGGGACGCCGGAAAGGACGGGACAGAGGGGGACACATTAGCCTGAGGATACCTGGACCCATTCCTCTTTGAAATTAGCTCAGACCCTCCTGCGGGAGGGGCCGTGGCTCAGTGGTAGAGCATCTGCTTGGCATGCAAAAGGTCCCAGGTTCAATCCCCGTTTAAAAAAAGGACCAGGTGGTAGGCAATTCGAAAGATCCCTAATATGTGGTAGGCAATTTGAAATATCCCTAATTGAGACCCTGGTGAGCCGCTACCTCCCTGAGTAGACAATTCTGACCTTGATGGATCAGGGGTGTGATTCGAAGGGTTGCCAGGTCACCCCTCTCGATCTGCAGCAGGTTTTAGGGGAAATCAAACACATACACACCTTACAGTCGATCTTCCTGAAGCTTCCTGCGTTTGATAGCTCCTTTATACAAGACAAATAATTAACCTGAGATAATAAGCTCTTTTGTACACAAATGCAAGTAGTAGAAGCCCCGTGTCCAAAACCCATGTTGGAAAAACAAACTGTTGTCTACCAGCTGCTTCTGCCAAGGTGTTTATCTGGGCATTTCCCTGAGATCCTCAAGTAGGCCTCACCTTGACAAGAACATCCATGACGTCCGCTTTGTCTGCCTTCCCTTGGGCAAAACGCTGAGTGTTGAAGGCACAGATCCGGAACGGGGCTCCTGCCACCCACAGCAGGGAGAGCAGGAAGAGAGGCAGCAGGTTGTGGGGTCCCATCGCTTGGAATCCACGGGGGTTCCTTCTACCAGTAGGTGCTGGAAGAGATTGCGTGTAGGGTTGCCAACCTCCAGATACTAGGTGGAGATCTCCTGCTATAACAGCTGCTCTCCAGCCAATAGAGATCAGTTCCCTTGGAGAAAATGGCCACTTTGGCCATTGGACTCTATGGCATTGAAGTCCCTCTCCAAACCCCGCCCTCCTCAGACTCCACCCCCCAAAACCTCCCACCCCCCCCAAACCTCCCACCCCCCAAACCTGAAGAGGGACCTGGCAACCCTAATTGCGGGTGAGAAATAGATGGAAAAAAACCTACATGTCTTTGAACCAAGGTATCTGAAGGACCTTCTTCTTCTAGACAGTCTTGCCTGGGAATTAAGATCATGGGGAGGTGCTCTCCTGACTGCCCCACAAATTAAAGAAGCTCATTTGGTGGGTACATGAAACAGGGCCTTTACGGTGGCAGCCCCACAATTATGGCACAACCTCCCCTGGGAGGTGAGCCTGGCCCCCTCACTTTCCATCATTGGGAGGCAGTTGAAGACGGTTTTATTTAGGACTGCATTTTGATGGATTGAGCTTTTATTACTGGCAGTCCTGATTGGAATTTTTAATCTGTGACTTTTGGGGTTTTATCATTGCGTTTTTCATCATGTTGTCTTTATATCGTAAGCTGCCCTGAGTTCCACAAGGGAAAAAGGCAGCTAACAAGTGTTTTAAACAAACAAAAAACAAGCAAATGCAGAATGACTGAAGATCGGGTGGTGGCGTTGGCCATTCATGAGACTTCTGAACTCAGCTAACTACGGAAGCAGGTGCCACTAAATAAAGATCAGCGAAAGTCAGAAATGGACACACCACAACAATGAACACTTGTCAAGAACCTGCAACCCAGGGGGCTCTTGTTATGGGTCAGGCAGTATTAAAAATTACCCAAACACTTGGGGTGCAAGTCCTTACACCTCACTAGGGTAGCTGACACCAGTCTCTTTCTCAGTCTAACCCAAACAGCCAGAAGCCAGAGGTGGGTGATGGCAAACCACCTCTGTTGGCCTCTGCCCTGAGCCGGATGGCCCAAGCTAGCCCGATCTTGTCAGATCACGGAAGCTAAGCAGGGTCGGCCCTGGTTAGTATTTGGATGGGAGACCACCGAGAAAGTCGCTATCCAGAGGCAGGCAATGGCAAACCACTTCTGATCACATCTTGCCTTGAAAACACTATGGGGTGTGACTTGAGGGCCCTTTCCACCACTGCATATAAATCAAAGTACAAACCCTCATTAATTTTAATACAATAACTCACGGAATAACTATGACGTTATAGCAGTATGGGCCAGCAAACCCAACCTGCCTGGATTCCCAGTTTATTTACAGCAATGATCATGTTCAAAATGACCAAGGGTGTCGCATTTCCCCCTCCAGCTTCATAGGGCCTAGGGTTGCCAACCCCGGGTAGGGAAAGAAGAGGAGGAGGAGGAGGAGTTGGTTTCTATATGCCGACTTTCTCTCCCACTTAAGGGAGACTCAAACCGGCTTACAATCACCTTCCCTTCCCCACAACAGACACCCTGTGAGGCGGGTGGGGCTGAGAGAGCTGTGACTAGCCCAAGATCACCCAACTGGCTTCATGTGTCGGAGCGGGGAAACAAATCCAGTTCACCAGATCAGCGTCCACCGCTCATGTGGAGGAGTGGGGAATCAAACCCGGTTCTCCAGATCAGAGTCCGCTGCTCCATATCACCGCTCTTAACCACTACACCACGCTGGCTCCCTGGAGATTTGAGGGTGGAGCCTGGAAGAGTGGGGTTTGGGGAGGGGAGGGACCTCGGTGGGGTATAATGCCCTGCCATCTGCCTTCCAAAGCAGCCCTTTTCTCCAGGAGAAACTGAATAAGTGTTTCAAATAAGCAAATAAGGGATAAATAAATGGTTTAATGTATTCTGGAGATCAGTTGCGATGCCAGGAGTTCCCCAGCCCCCACCTGGAGATTGGAAAAAAGAGGCACTTGGTACTAATGAGGGTACAGCAGTTCAAAAAGGATAAGTACCAATATTCTATAATGCAAAACAAAACTTTAGTGAAAGTGAACAAAGTGCAAGGGTGAACTGAGACACAAGTCAACAACACAATACAATAAACATATACATAGCTCTCAAGAAGTCTTCAATGTAGTCGTCTGGAATTAATAAGCTAGTCCAAAATATTATTCATTCATGAATGTTCTTAAAAAGACGGTGGAAGTGATCAAATCGAAACACAGTCCGGATTAATTTAACGTTTTCACCGCCGCAAAGTGGATCACTTCCACCGTCTTTTTAAGAACATTCATGAATGAATAATATTTTGGACTAGCTTATTAATTCCAGACGACTACATTGAAGACTTCTTGAGAGCTATGTATATGTTTATTGTATTGTGTTGTTGACTTGTGTCTCAGTTCACCCTTGCACTTTGTTCACTTTCACTAAAGTTTTGTTTTGCATTATAGAATATTGGTACTTATCCTTTTTGAACTGCTGTACCCACCTGGAGATTGGCAACCCTCCTTAAGCCCGGCAGCTGAAACCGCTGGGCGCAAAGGAAGGAAGGGGGCCTGGAAGATCTCCCGGCATCATTTGTCGTCCTGGAGCCACATCTGCCCAGCTGTTTCTCGGGCGCTGAGCCACGCCGCTTTGACAGCTGGCTCCAAATCGTGTTTACTCCGAATTTGTTTGCAGGGAGAGGGCTCCTCGGGAGTCAAGACCCGGCCACCCCCTTTCCGAGCAAACGCGCTCCGGTTTGCGGTGCGTTTCTTGCACGGAAGTAGAAGGCAAGATCGTAGCCTGGGGGACACATATTTAATAATAATATTTAACCTGATTTTTTTTTGGGGGGGGGGGTATGAGCCTGATCCTGCAAGATCCTGCTGGAAAACCGGCTGCCATAGTCGTTACAGGCACAATCCCAGGAGATCAGCCTTCAAGAGCGGGGCTGGTCCCCCCGGGCGTTGCCAACTTCCAGGGGTGTTATGCCAATAACTCACTCTACTGTAAATAGTAAAGATGCAAATAAAACAGCAGTAGGCAAAATTGAATGAGACAATGGGCAATGGATAGCAGGCAGCAAAACAGCCAAGGCTATAACTATATTTCTTGACATTATTTCCTTGCTTTGTAACCCTTGTTGCTTAGCTTCATTTGTATATTGATTTCTTTGTAATATAGTTACAGCCTTGGCTGTTTTGCTGCCTGCTATCCATTGCCCATTGTCTCATTCAGTTTTGCCTACTACTGTTTTATTAACTTCCAGGCGTGGGCTGGAGATCTCCCGGAACGACTGATGTTCTGCAAGCAACAGAGATCAGCTCCCCTAGACGAAATGCCAGCTTCGGCTCTGGCATTTCACCCCCCCTGTCGAGCTCCCTCCTCTCCCCAAACTCTTCCCTCCGCAGGTCCCACCCCCAAATCTCCAGGAATTTCCCAACCTGGAGTTGGCAACCCCGCTGGCCTGCCCCACCACCACCACCCCACCCCGTCTGCTCCGTCCCCGGCGGACTTTCTACTCACGTCCCCATCCAGTTCCGAAAAGCATCCGATCCGTTTCTGGCTTCTCTTCCAGCCAGACTGGACGGGGCGGGCTCGGGGAAGGAAACCCCCAGCACGACGTCATCGAAGGGAATCCCCGCCCCCCTGGCTGGAACTTGAGACGGGGGGAAGCGCAGAGCGGCGACCCTGCGAGGAAATGCTGCGCCTCTCTGAGCATGCACAGAGCGCCCCGTCGTCACCACCATCTGCCAGCCCTGGAAATGAGGCTTTTATTGCAGGAGGGAGTCCCAGTCCTCTTTCTGGGGTTACAGATGAGTATAAGAAAGGGCACGCTGGATCAGACCCAGGCCCATCAAGTCCAGCGGTCTGTTCACACAGGGGCCAACCAGGTGTCTCTAGGAAGCCCGCGAGCAAGATGACCCGAACAGCATTATCCTGCCTGTGCTCCACAGCACCTAATATAATAGGCACATATAATAGAATAGGCATGCTCCTCTGATACTGGAGAGAATAGCTATGCATCATCATGACTACTATCCATTTGGACTAGTAGCCATGGATAGCTCCATCCATAAGAACATAAGAAAGGCCCTGCTGGATCAGACCAAGGCCCATCGAGTCCAGCAGTCTGTTCACACGGTGGCCAACCAGGTATCTCTAGGAAGCCCACAAACAAGACGACTGCAGCACCATCCTGCCTGTGTTCTGCAGCACCTCATATAATAGGCACATATAATAGAATAGGCATGCTCCTCTGATACTGGGGAGAATAGCTATGCATCATCATGACTAGTATCCATTTGGACTAGTAGCCATGGATAGCCCCATCCATAAGAACATAAGAAAGGCCATGCTGGATCAGACCCAGGTCCATCAAGTCCAGCAGTCTGTTCACACAGTGGCCAACCAGGTACCTCTAGGAAGCCCGCAAGCTAGACGACTTCAGCAGCACCATCCTGCCTGTATCCCACAGCACCTAATATAATAGGCATATATAATAGAATAGGCATGCTTCTCTGATACTGGGGAGAATAGCTATGCATCATCATGA